>NW_027076296.1:52500-60000 GCF_963932015.1 Anas acuta | reverse complement strand
CCTAACCCTAACCCTAACCCTAACCCTAACCCTAACCCTAACCCTAACCCTAACCCTAACCCTAACCCTAACCCTAACCCTAACCCTAACCCTAACCCTAACCCTAACCCTAACCCTAACCCTAACCCTAACCCTAACCCTAACCCTAACCCTAACCCTAACCCTAACCCTAACCCTAACCCTAACCCTAACCCTAACCCTAACCCTAACCCTAACCCTAACCCTAACCCTAACCCTAACCCTAACCCTAACCCTAACCCTAACCCTAACCCTAACCCTAACCCTAACCCTAACCCTAACCCTAACCTAACCCTAACCCTAACCCTAACCCTAACCCTAACCCTAACCCTAACCCTAACCCTAACCCTAACCCTAACCCTAACCCTAACCCTAACCCTAACCCTAACCCTAACCCTAACCCTAACCCTAACCCTAACCCTAACCCTAACCCTAACCCTAACCCTAACCCTAACCCTAACCCTAACCCTAACCCTAACCCTAACCCTAACCCTAACCCTAACCCTAACCCTAACCCTAACCCTAACCCTAACCCTAACCCTAACCCTAACCCTAACCCTAACCCTAACCCTAACCCTAACCCTAACCCTAACCCTAACCCTAACCCTAACCCTAACCCTAACCCTAACCCTAACCCTAACCCTAACCCTAACCCTAACCCGTCAGTTATGGTGAAACCTAGAACACTTGAATCTAGAACCCTAGAACCTAGAACCTCTAGAACCTAGAACCCTAGAATCTAGAACCTCTAGAACCTCTAGAACCTCTAGAACCTCGAACAGTAGAACCTAGAACAGTATAACCTAGAACCTCTAGAACCTAGAACCCTGGAAACCTAGAACCCTAACCCTAACCCTAACCCGTCAGTTATGGTGAAACCTAGAACACTTGAATCTAGAACCCTAGAACCTAGAACCTCTAGAACATAGAACCCCTAGAATCTAGAACCTCTAGAACCTCTAGAACCTCTAGAACCTCTAGAACCTAGAACCTAGAACAGTAGAACCTAGAACAGTATAACCTAGAACCTCTAGAACCTAGAACCCTGGAAACCTAGAACCCTAACCCTAACCCTAACCCTAACCCTAACCCTAACCCTAACCCTAACCCTAACCCTAACCCTAACCCTAACCCTAACCCTAACCCTAACCCGTCAGTTACGGTGAAACCTAGAACACTTGAATCTAGAACCCTAGAACCTAGAACCTCTAGAACCTAGAACCCCTAGAATCTAGAACCTCTAGAACCTCTAGAACCTCTAGAACCTCTAGAACCTAGAACCCTAGAATCTAGAACCTCGAGAACATAGAACCCTGGAAACCTAGAACCCTAGAACTAACCCTAAACCTAACCCTAACCCTAACCCTAACCCTAACCCTAACCCGTCAGTTATGGTGAAACCTAGAACACTTGAATCTAGAACCCTAGAACCTAGAACCTCTAGAACCTCTAGAACCTCTAGAACCTCTAGAACCTCTAGAACCTCTAGAACCTAGAACAGTATAACCTAGAACCTCTAGAACCTAGAACCCTGGAAACCTAGAACCCTAACCCTAACCCTAACCCTAACCCTAACCCTAACCCTAACCCTAACCCTAACCCTAACAAGTCAGTTATGGTGAAACCTAGAACACTTGAATCTAGAACCCTAGAACCTAGAACCTCTAGAACCTAGAACCCTAGAATCTAGAACCTCTAGAACCTCTAGAACCTCTAGAACCTAGAACAGTAGAACCTAGAACAGTATAACCTAGAACCTCTAGAACCTAGAACCCTGGAAACCTAGAACCCTAACCCTAACCCTAACCCTAACCCTAACCCTAACCCTAACCCTAACCCGTCAGTTATGGTGAAACCTAGAACACTTGAATCTAGAACCCTAGAACCTAGAACCTCTAGAACCTAGAACCCTAGAATCTAGAACCTCTAGAACCTCTAGAACCTCTAGAACCTCGAACAGTAGAACCTAGAACAGTATAACCTAGAACCTCTAGAACCTAGAACCCTGGAAACCTAGAACCCTAACCCTAACCCTAACCCTAACCCTAACCCTAACCCTAACCCTAACCCTAACCCGTCAGTTATGGTGAAACCTAGAACACTTGAATCTAGAACCCTAGAACCTAGAACCTCTAGAACCTAGAACCCTAGAATCTAGAACCTCTAGAACCTCTAGAACCTCTAGAACCTCTAGAACCTCTAGAACCTAGAACAGTAGAACCTAGAACAGTATAACCTAGAACCTCTAGAACCTAGAACCCTGGAAACCTAGAACCCTAACCCTAACCCTAACCCTAACCCTAACCCTAACCCTAACCCTAACCCTAACCCTAACCCGTCAGTTATGGTGAAACCTAGAACACTTGAATCTAGAACCCTAGAACCTAGAACCTCTAGAACCTAGAACCCTAGACTCTAGAACCTCTAGAACCTCTAGAACCTCTAGAACCTCTAGAACCTCTAGAACCTCGAACAGTAGAACCTAGAACAGTATAACCTAGAACCTCTAGAACCTAGAACCCTGGAAACCTAGAACCCTAACCCTAACCCTAACCCTAACCCTAACCCTAACCCTAACCCTAACCCGTCAGTTATGGTGAAACCTAGAACACTTGAATCTAGAACCCTAGAACCTAGAACCTCTAGAACCTAGAACCCTAGAATCTAGAACCTCTAGAACCTCTAGAACCTCTAGAACCTCGAACAGTAGAACCTAGAACAGTATAACCTAGAACCTCTAGAACCTAGAACCCTGGAAACCTAGAACCCTAACCCTAACCCTAACCCGTCAGTTATGGTGAAACCTAGAACACTTGAATCTAGAACCCTAGAACCTAGAACCTCTAGAACATAGAACCCCTAGAATCTAGAACCTCTAGAACCTCTAGAACCTCTAGAACCTAGAACCTAGAACAGTAGAACCTAGAACAGTATAACCTAGAACCTCTAGAACCTAGAACCCTGGAAACCTAGAACCCTAACCCTAACCCTAACCCTAACCCTAACCCTAACCCTAACCCTAACCCTAACCCTAACCCTAACCCTAACCCTAACCCTAACCCTAACCCTAACCCTAACCCTAACCCTAACCCTAACCCTAACCCTAACCCTAACCAGTCAGTTACGGTGAAACCTAGAACACTTGAATCTAGAACCCTAGAACCTAGAACCTCTAGAACCTAGAACCCCTAGAATCTAGAACCTCTAGAACCTCTAGAACCTCTAGAACCTAGAACCCTAGAATCTAGAACCTCTAGAACATAGAACCCTGGAAACCTAGAACCCTAGAACTAACCCTAAACCTAACCCTAACCCTAACCCTAACCCTAACCCTAACCCGTCAGTTATGGTGAAACCTAGAACACTTGAATCTAGAACCCTAGAACCTAGAACCTCTAGAACCTCTAGAACCTCTAGAACCTCTAGAACCTCTAGAACCTCTAGAACCTAGAACAGTATAACCTAGAACCTCTAGAACCTAGAACCCTGGAAACCTAGAACCCTAACCCTAACCCTAACCCTAACCCTAACCCTAACCCTAACCCTAACCCTAACCCTAACCCTAACAAGTCAGTTATGGTGAAACCTAGAACACTTGAATCTAGAACCCTAGAACCTAGAACCTCTAGAACCTAGAACCCTAGAATCTAGAACCTCTAGAACCTCTAGAACCTAGAACAGTAGAACCTAGAACAGTATAACCTAGAACCTCTAGAACCTAGAACCCTGGAAACCTAGAACCCTAACCCTAACCCTAACCCTAACCCTAACCCTAACCCTAACCCTAACCCGTCAGTTATGGTGAAACCTAGAACACTTGAATCTAGAACCCTAGAACCTAGAACCTCTAGAACCTAGAACCCTAGAATCTAGAACCTCTAGAACCTCTAGAACCTCTAGAACCTCGAACAGTAGAACCTAGAACAGTATAACCTAGAACCTCTAGAACCTAGAACCCTGGAAACCTAGAACCCTAACCCTAACCCTAACCCTAACCCTAACCCTAACCCTAACCCTAACCCTAACCCGTCAGTTATGGTGAAACCTAGAACACTTGAATCTAGAACCCTAGAACCTAGAACCTCTAGAACCTAGAACCCTAGAATCTAGAACCTCTAGAACCTCTAGAACCTCTAGAACCTCTAGAACCTCTAGAACCTAGAACAGTAGAACCTAGAACAGTATAACCTAGAACCTCTAGAACCTAGAACCCTGGAAACCTAGAACCCTAACCCTAACCCTAACCCTAACCCTAACCCTAACCCTAACCCTAACCCTAACCCGTCAGTTATGGTGAAACCTAGAACACTTGAATCTAGAACCCTAGAACCTAGAACCTCTAGAACCTAGAACCCTAGAATCTAGAACCTCTAGAACCTCTAGAACCTCTAGAACCTCTAGAACCTCTAGAACCTCGAACAGTAGAACCTAGAACAGTATAACCTAGAACCTCTAGAACCTAGAACCCTGGAAACCTAGAACCCTAACCCTAACCCTAACCCTAACCCTAACCCTAACCCTAACCCTAACCCTAACCCTAACCCGTCAGTTATGGTGAAACCTAGAACACTTGAATCTAGAACCCTAGAACCTAGAACCTCTAGAACCTAGAACCCTAGAATCTAGAACCTCTAGAACCTCTAGAACCTCTAGAACCTCTAGAACCTAGAACAGTAGAACCTAGAACAGTATAACCTAGAACCTCTAGAACCTAGAACCCTGGAAACCTAGAACCCTAACCCTAACCCTAACCCTAACCCTAACCCTAACCCTAACCCTAACCCGTCAGTTATGGTGAAACCTAGAACACTTGAATCTAGAACCCTAGAACCTAGAACCTCTAGAACCTAGAACCCTAGACTCTAGAACCTCTAGAACCTCTAGAACCTCTAGAACCTCTAGAACCTCTAGAACCTAGAACAGTAGAACCTAGAACAGTATAACCTAGAACCTCTAGAACCTAGAACCCTGGAAACCTAGAACCCTAACCCTAACCCTAACCCTAACCCTAACCCTAACCCTAACCCTAACCCGTCAGTTATGGTGAAACCTAGAACACTTGAATCTAGAACCCTAGAACCTAGAACCTCTAGAACCTAGAACCCTAGAATCTAGAACCTCTAGAACCTCTAGAACCTCTAGAACCTCGAACAGTAGAACCTAGAACAGTATAACCTAGAACCTCTAGAACCTAGAACCCTGGAAACCTAGAACCCTAACCCTAACCCTAACCCGTCAGTTATGGTGAAACCTAGAACACTTGAATCTAGAACCCTAGAACCTAGAACCTCTAGAACATAGAACCCCTAGAATCTAGAACCTCTAGAACCTCTAGAACCTCTAGAACCTCTAGAACCTCTAGAACCTAGAACAGTAGAACCTAGAACAGTATAACCTAGAACCTCTAGAACCTAGAACCCTGGAAACCTAGAACCCTAACCCTAACCCTAACCCTAACCCTAACCCTAACCCTAACCCTAACCCTAACCCGTCAGTTATGGTGAAACCTAGAACACTTGAATCTAGAACCCTAGAACCTAGAACCTCTAGAACCTAGAACCCTAGAATCTAGAACCTCTAGAACCTCTAGAACCTCTAGAACCTCTAGAACCTCTAGAACCTCGAACAGTAGAACCTAGAACAGTATAACCTAGAACCTCTAGAACCTAGAACCCTGGAAACCTAGAACCCTAACCCTAACCCTAACCCTAACCCTAACCCTAACCCTAACCCTAACCCTAACCCTAACCCGTCAGTTATGGTGAAACCTAGAACACTTGAATCTAGAACCCTAGAACCTAGAACCTCTAGAACCTAGAACCCTAGAATCTAGAACCTCTAGAACCTCTAGAACCTCTAGAACCTCTAGAACCTAGAACAGTAGAACCTAGAACAGTATAACCTAGAACCTCTAGAACCTAGAACCCTGGAAACCTAGAACCCTAACCCTAACCCTAACCCTAACCCTAACCCTAACCCTAACCCTAACCCTAACCCGTCAGTTATGGTGAAACCTAGAACACTTGAATCTAGAACCCTAGAACCTAGAACCTCTAGAACCTAGAACCCTAGACTCTAGAACCTCTAGAACCTCTAGAACCTCTAGAACCTCTAGAACCTCTAGAACCTAGAACAGTAGAACCTAGAACAGTATAACCTAGAACCTCTAGAACCTAGAACCCTGGAAACCTAGAACCCTAACCCTAACCCTAACCCTAACCCTAACCCTAACCCTAACCCTAACCCGTCAGTTATGGTGAAACCTAGAACACTTGAATCTAGAACCCTAGAACCTAGAACCTCTAGAACCTAGAACCCTAGAATCTAGAACCTCTAGAACCTCTAGAACCTCTAGAACCTCGAACAGTAGAACCTAGAACAGTATAACCTAGAACCTCTAGAACCTAGAACCCTGGAAACCTAGAACCCTAACCCTAACCCTAACCCGTCAGTTATGGTGAAACCTAGAACACTTGAATCTAGAACCCTAGAACCTAGAACCTCTAGAACATAGAACCCCTAGAATCTAGAACCTCTAGAACCTCTAGAACCTCTAGAACCTCTAGAACCTAGAACCTAGAACAGTAGAACCTAGAACAGTATAACCTAGAACCTCTAGAACCTAGAACCCTGGAAACCTAGAACCCTAACCCTAACCCTAACCCTAACCCTAACCCTAACCCTAACCCTAACCCTAACCCTAACCCTAACCCTAACCCTAACCCTAACCCTAACCCTAACCCTAACCCTAACCCTAACCCTAACCCTAACCCTAACCCTAACCCTAACCCTAACCCTAACCAGTCAGTTACGGTGAAACCTAGAACACTTGAATCTAGAACCCTAGAACCTAGAACCTCTAGAACCTAGAACCCCTAGAATCTAGAACCTCTAGAACCTCTAGAACCTCTAGAACCTCTAGAACCTAGAACCCTAGAATCTAGAACCTCTAGAACATAGAACCCTGGAAACCTAGAACCCTAGAACTAACCCTAAACCTAACCCTAACCCTAACCCTAACCTTAACCCTAACCCGTCAGTTATGGTGAAACCTAGAACACTTGAATCTAGAACCCTAGAACCTAGAACCTCTAGAACCTCTAGAACCTCTAGAACCTCTAGAACCTCTAGAACCTCTAGAACCTAGAACAGTATAACCTAGAACCTCTAGAACCTAGAACCCTGGAAACCTAGAACCCTAACCCTAACCCTAACCCTAACCCTAACCCTAACCCTAACCCTAACCCTAACCCTAACAAGTCAGTTATGGTGAAACCTAGAACACTTGAATCTAGAACCCTAGAACCTAGAACCTCTAGAACCTAGAACCCTAGAATCTAGAACCTCTAGAACCTCTAGAACCTCTAGAACCTAGAACAGTAGAACCTAGAACAGTATAACCTAGAACCTCTAGAACCTAGAACCCTGGAAACCTAGAACCCTAACCCTAACCCTAACCCTAACCCTAACCCTAACCCTAAC
>NW_027076296.1:0-47500 GCF_963932015.1 Anas acuta | reverse complement strand
CCCTAACCCTAACCCTAACCCTAACCCTAACCCTAACCCTAACCCTAACCCTAACCCTAACCCTAACCCTAACCCTAACCCTAACCCTAACCCTAACCCTAACCCTAACCAGTCAGTTACGGTGAAACCTAGAACACTTGAATCTAGAACCCTAGAACCTAGAACCTCTAGAACCTAGAACCCCTAGAATCTAGAACCTCTAGAACCTCTAGAACCTCTAGAACCTCTAGAACCTAGAACCCTAGAATCTAGAACCTCGAGAACATAGAACCCTGGAAACCTAGAACCCTAGAACTAACCCTAAACCTAACCCTAACCCTAACCCTAACCCTAACCCTAACCCGTCAGTTATGGTGAAACCTAGAACACTTGAATCTAGAACCCTAGAACCTAGAACCTCTAGAACCTCTAGAACCTCTAGAACCTCTAGAACCTCTAGAACCTCTAGAACCTAGAACAGTATAACCTAGAACCTCTAGAACCTAGAACCCTGGAAACCTAGAACCCTAACCCTAACCCTAACCCTAACCCTAACCCTAACCCTAACCCTAACCCTAACCCTAACAAGTCAGTTATGGTGAAACCTAGAACACTTGAATCTAGAACCCTAGAACCTAGAACCTCTAGAACCTAGAACCCTAGAATCTAGAACCTCTAGAACCTCTAGAACCTCTAGAACCTAGAACAGTAGAACCTAGAACAGTATAACCTAGAACCTCTAGAACCTAGAACCCTGGAAACCTAGAACCCTAACCCTAACCCTAACCCTAACCCTAACCCTAACCCTAACCCTAACCCTAACCCTAACCCGTCAGTTATGGTGAAACCTAGAACACTTGAATCTAGAACCCTAGAACCTAGAACCTCTAGAACCTAGAACCCTAGAATCTAGAACCTCTAGAACCTCTAGAACCTCTAGAACCTCGAACAGTAGAACCTAGAACAGTATAACCTAGAACCTCTAGAACCTAGAACCCTGGAAACCTAGAACCCTAACCCTAACCCTAACCCTAACCCTAACCCTAACCCTAACCCTAACCCTAACCCTAACCCGTCAGTTATGGTGAAACCTAGAACACTTGAATCTAGAACCCTAGAACCTAGAACCTCTAGAACCTAGAACCCTAGAATCTAGAACCTCTAGAACCTCTAGAACCTCTAGAACCTCTAGAACCTAGAACAGTAGAACCTAGAACAGTATAACCTAGAACCTCTAGAACCTAGAACCCTGGAAACCTAGAACCCTAACCCTAACCCTAACCCTAACCCTAACCCTAACCCTAACCCTAACCCTAACCCGTCAGTTATGGTGAAACCTAGAACACTTGAATCTAGAACCCTAGAACCTAGAACCTCTAGAACCTAGAACCCTAGAATCTAGAACCTCTAGAACCTCTAGAACCTCTAGAACCTCTAGAACCTCTAGAACCTCGAACAGTAGAACCTAGAACAGTATAACCTAGAACCTCTAGAACCTAGAACCCTGGAAACCTAGAACCCTAACCCTAACCCTAACCCTAACCCTAACCCTAACCCTAACCCTAACCCTAACCCTAACCCGTCAGTTATGGTGAAACCTAGAACACTTGAATCTAGAACCCTAGAACCTAGAACCTCTAGAACCTAGAACCCTAGAATCTAGAACCTCTAGAACCTCTAGAACCTCTAGAACCTAGAACAGTAGAACCTAGAACAGTATAACCTAGAACCTCTAGAACCTAGAACCCTGGAAACCTAGAACCCTAACCCTAACCCTAACCCTAACCCTAACCCTAACCCTAACCCTAACCCGTCAGTTATGGTGAAACCTAGAACACTTGAATCTAGAACCCTAGAACCTAGAACCTCTAGAACCTAGAACCCTAGACTCTAGAACCTCTAGAACCTCTAGAACCTCTAGAACCTCTAGAACCTCTAGAACCTCGAACAGTAGAACCTAGAACAGTATAACCTAGAACCTCTAGAACCTAGAACCCTGGAAACCTAGAACCCTAACCCTAACCCTAACCCTAACCCTAACCCTAACCCTAACCCTAACCCGTCAGTTATGGTGAAACCTAGAACACTTGAATCTAGAACCCTAGAACCTAGAACCTCTAGAACCTAGAACCCTAGAATCTAGAACCTCTAGAACCTCTAGAACCTCTAGAACCTCGAACAGTAGAACCTAGAACAGTATAACCTAGAACCTCTAGAACCTAGAACCCTGGAAACCTAGAACCCTAACCCTAACCCTAACCCGTCAGTTATGGTGAAACCTAGAACACTTGAATCTAGAACCCTAGAACCTAGAACCTCTAGAACATAGAACCCCTAGAATCTAGAACCTCTAGAACCTCTAGAACCTCTAGAACCTCTAGAACCTAGAACCTAGAACAGTAGAACCTAGAACAGTATAACCTAGAACCTCTAGAACCTAGAACCCTGGAAACCTAGAACCCTAACCCTAACCCTAACCCTAACCCTAACCCTAACCCTAACCCTAACCCTAACCCTAACCCTAACCCTAACCCTAACCCTAACCCTAACCCTAACCCTAACCCTAACCCTAACCCTAACCCTAACCCTAACCCTAACCCTAACCAGTCAGTTACGGTGAAACCTAGAACACTTGAATCTAGAACCCTAGAACCTAGAACCTCTAGAACCTAGAACCCCTAGAATCTAGAACCTCTAGAACCTCTAGAACCTCTAGAACCTAGAACCCTAGAATCTAGAACCTCTAGAACATAGAACCCTGGAAACCTAGAACCCTAGAACTAACCCTAAACCTAACCCTAACCCTAACCCTAACCCTAACCCTAACCCGTCAGTTATGGTGAAACCTAGAACACTTGAATCTAGAACCCTAGAACCTAGAACCTCTAGAACCTCTAGAACCTCTAGAACCTCTAGAACCTCTAGAACCTCTAGAACCTAGAACAGTATAACCTAGAACCTCTAGAACCTAGAACCCTGGAAACCTAGAACCCTAACCCTAACCCTAACCCTAACCCTAACCCTAACCCTAACCCTAACCCTAACCCTAACAAGTCAGTTATGGTGAAACCTAGAACACTTGAATCTAGAACCCTAGAACCTAGAACCTCTAGAACCTAGAACCCTAGAATCTAGAACCTCTAGAACCTCTAGAACCTAGAACAGTAGAACCTAGAACAGTATAACCTAGAACCTCTAGAACCTAGAACCCTGGAAACCTAGAACCCTAACCCTAACCCTAACCCTAACCCTAACCCTAACCCTAACCCTAACCCGTCAGTTATGGTGAAACCTAGAACACTTGAATCTAGAACCCTAGAACCTAGAACCTCTAGAACCTAGAACCCTAGAATCTAGAACCTCTAGAACCTCTAGAACCTCTAGAACCTCGAACAGTAGAACCTAGAACAGTATAACCTAGAACCTCTAGAACCTAGAACCCTGGAAACCTAGAACCCTAACCCTAACCCTAACCCTAACCCTAACCCTAACCCTAACCCTAACCCGTCAGTTATGGTGAAACCTAGAACACTTGAATCTAGAACCCTAGAACCTAGAACCTCTAGAACCTAGAACCCTAGAATCTAGAACCTCTAGAACCTCTAGAACCTCTAGAACCTCTAGAACCTCTAGAACCTAGAACAGTAGAACCTAGAACAGTATAACCTAGAACCTCTAGAACCTAGAACCCTGGAAACCTAGAACCCTAACCCTAACCCTAACCCTAACCCTAACCCTAACCCTAACCCTAACCCTAACCCGTCAGTTATGGTGAAACCTAGAACACTTGAATCTAGAACCCTAGAACCTAGAACCTCTAGAACCTAGAACCCTAGAATCTAGAACCTCTAGAACCTCTAGAACCTCTAGAACCTCTAGAACCTCTAGAACCTCGAACAGTAGAACCTAGAACAGTATAACCTAGAACCTCTAGAACCTAGAACCCTGGAAACCTAGAACCCTAACCCTAACCCTAACCCTAACCCTAACCCTAACCCTAACCCTAACCCTAACCCTAACCCGTCAGTTATGGTGAAACCTAGAACACTTGAATCTAGAACCCTAGAACCTAGAACCTCTAGAACCTAGAACCCTAGAATCTAGAACCTCTAGAACCTCTAGAACCTCTAGAACCTCTAGAACCTAGAACAGTAGAACCTAGAACAGTATAACCTAGAACCTCTAGAACCTAGAACCCTGGAAACCTAGAACCCTAACCCTAACCCTAACCCTAACCCTAACCCTAACCCTAACCCTAACCCGTCAGTTATGGTGAAACCTAGAACACTTGAATCTAGAACCCTAGAACCTAGAACCTCTAGAACCTAGAACCCTAGACTCTAGAACCTCTAGAACCTCTAGAACCTCTAGAACCTCTAGAACCTCTAGAACCTAGAACAGTAGAACCTAGAACAGTATAACCTAGAACCTCTAGAACCTAGAACCCTGGAAACCTAGAACCCTAACCCTAACCCTAACCCTAACCCTAACCCTAACCCTAACCCTAACCCGTCAGTTATGGTGAAACCTAGAACACTTGAATCTAGAACCCTAGAACCTAGAACCTCTAGAACCTAGAACCCTAGAATCTAGAACCTCTAGAACCTCTAGAACCTCTAGAACCTCGAACAGTAGAACCTAGAACAGTATAACCTAGAACCTCTAGAACCTAGAACCCTGGAAACCTAGAACCCTAACCCTAACCCTAACCCGTCAGTTATGGTGAAACCTAGAACACTTGAATCTAGAACCCTAGAACCTAGAACCTCTAGAACATAGAACCCCTAGAATCTAGAACCTCTAGAACCTCTAGAACCTCTAGAACCTCTAGAACCTCTAGAACCTAGAACAGTAGAACCTAGAACAGTATAACCTAGAACCTCTAGAACCTAGAACCCTGGAAACCTAGAACCCTAACCCTAACCCTAACCCTAACCCTAACCCTAACCCTAACCCTAACCCTAACCCGTCAGTTATGGTGAAACCTAGAACACTTGAATCTAGAACCCTAGAACCTAGAACCTCTAGAACCTAGAACCCTAGAATCTAGAACCTCTAGAACCTCTAGAACCTCTAGAACCTCTAGAACCTCTAGAACCTCGAACAGTAGAACCTAGAACAGTATAACCTAGAACCTCTAGAACCTAGAACCCTGGAAACCTAGAACCCTAACCCTAACCCTAACCCTAACCCTAACCCTAACCCTAACCCTAACCCTAACCCTAACCCGTCAGTTATGGTGAAACCTAGAACCCTAGAATCTAGAACCCTAGAACCTAGAACCTCTAGAACCTAGAACCCTAGAATCTAGAACCTCTAGAACCTCTAGAACCTCTAGAACCTCTAGAACCTAGAACAGTAGAACCTAGAACAGTATAACCTAGAACCTCTAGAACCTAGAACCCTAACCCTAACCCTAACCCTAACCCTAACCCTAACCCTAACCCTAACCCGTCAGTTATGGTGAAACCTAGAACACTTGAATCTAGAACCCTAGAACCTAGAACCTCTAGAACCTAGAACCCTAGACTCTAGAACCTCTAGAACCTCTAGAACCTCTAGAACCTCTAGAACCTCTAGAACCTAGAACAGTAGAACCTAGAACAGTATAACCTAGAACCTCTAGAACCTAGAACCCTGGAAACCTAGAACCCTAACCCTAACCCTAACCCTAACCCTAACCCTAACCCTAACCCTAACCCGTCAGTTATGGTGAAACCTAGAACACTTGAATCTAGAACCCTAGAACCTAGAACCTCTAGAACCTAGAACCCTAGAATCTAGAACCTCTAGAACCTCTAGAACCTCTAGAACCTCGAACAGTAGAACCTAGAACAGTATAACCTAGAACCTCTAGAACCTAGAACCCTGGAAACCTAGAACCCTAACCCTAACCCTAACCCGTCAGTTATGGTGAAACCTAGAACACTTGAATCTAGAACCCTAGAACCTAGAACCTCTAGAACATAGAACCCCTAGAATCTAGAACCTCTAGAACCTCTAGAACCTCTAGAACCTCTAGAACCTAGAACCTAGAACAGTAGAACCTAGAACAGTATAACCTAGAACCTCTAGAACCTAGAACCCTGGAAACCTAGAACCCTAACCCTAACCCTAACCCTAACCCTAACCCTAACCCTAACCCTAACCCTAACCCTAACCCTAACCCTAACCCTAACCCTAACCCTAACCCTAACCCTAACCCTAACCCTAACCCTAACCCTAACCCTAACCCTCACCCTAACCCTAACCAGTCAGTTACGGTGAAACCTAGAACACTTGAATCTAGAACCCTAGAACCTAGAACCTCTAGAACCTAGAACCCCTAGAATCTAGAACCTCTAGAACCTCTAGAACCTCTAGAACCTCTAGAACCTAGAACCCTAGAATCTAGAACCTCTAGAACATAGAACCCTGGAAACCTAGAACCCTAGAACTAACCCTAAACCTAACCCTAACCCTAACCCTAACCCTAACCCTAACCCGTCAGTTATGGTGAAACCTAGAACCTCTAGAACCTAGAACCCCTAGAATCTAGAACCTCTAGAACCTCTAGAACCTCTAGAACCTCTAGAACCTAGAACCCTAGAATCTAGAACCTCTAGAACATAGAACCCTGGAAACCTAGAACCCTAGAACTAACCCTAAACCTAACCCTAACCCTAACCCTAACCCTAACCCTAACCCGTCAGTTATGGTGAAACCTAGAACACTTGAATCTAGAACCCTAGAACCTAGAACCTCTAGAACCTAGAACCCTAGAATCTAGAACCTCTAGAACCTCTAGAACCTCTAGAACCTAGAACAGTAGAACCTAGAACAGTATAACCTAGAACCTCTAGAACCTAGAACCCTGGAAACCTAGAACCCTAACCCTAACCCTAACCCTAACCCTAACCCTAACCCTAACCCTAACCCGTCAGTTATGGTGAAACCTAGAACACTTGAATCTAGAACCCTAGAACCTAGAACCTCTAGAACCTAGAACCCTAGAATCTAGAACCTCTAGAACCTCTAGAACCTCTAGAACCTCTAGAACCTCTAGAACCTAGAACAGTAGAACCTAGAACAGTATAACCTAGAACCTCTAGAACCTAGAACCCTGGAAACCTAGAACCCTAACCCTAACCCTAACCCTAACCCTAACCCTAACCCTAACCCTAACCCTAACCCGTCAGTTATGGTGAAACCTAGAACACTTGAATCTAGAACCCTAGAACCTAGAACCTCTAGAACCTAGAACCCTAGAATCTAGAACCTCTAGAACCTCTAGAACCTCTAGAACCTCTAGAACCTCTAGAACCTCGAACAGTAGAACCTAGAACAGTATAACCTAGAACCTCTAGAACCTAGAACCCTGGAAACCTAGAACCCTAACCCTAACCCTAACCCTAACCCTAACCCTAACCCTAACCCTAACCCTAACCCTAACCCGTCAGTTATGGTGAAACCTAGAACACTTGAATCTAGAACCCTAGAACCTAGAACCTCTAGAACCTAGAACCCTAGAATCTAGAACCTCTAGAACCTCTAGAACCTCTAGAACCTCTAGAACCTCGAACAGTAGAACCTAGAACAGTATAACCTAGAACCTCTAGAACCTAGAACCCTGGAAACCTAGAACCCTAACCCTAACCCTAACCCTAACCCTAACCCTAACCCTAACCCTAACCCGTCAGTTATGGTGAAACCTAGAACACTTGAATCTAGAACCCTAGAACCTAGAACCTCTAGAACCTAGAACCCTAGAATCTAGAACCTCTAGAACCTCTAGAACCTCTAGAACCTCTAGAACCTCGAACAGTAGAACCTAGAACAGTATAACCTAGAACCTCTAGAACCTAGAACCCTGGAAACCTAGAACCCTAACCCTAACCCTAACCCTAACCCTAACCCTAACCCTAACCCTAACCCGTCAGTTATGGTGAAACCTAGAACACTTGAATCTAGAACCCTAGAACCTAGAACCTCTAGAACCTAGAACCCTAGACTCTAGAACCTCTAGAACCTCTAGAACCTCTAGAACCTCTAGAACCTCTAGAACCTCGAACAGTAGAACCTAGAACAGTATAACCTAGAACCTCTAGAACCTAGAACCCTGGAAACCTAGAACCCTAACCCTAACCCTAACCCTAACCCTAACCCTAACCCTAACCCTAACCCTAACCCGTCAGTTATGGTGAAACCTAGAACACTTGAATCTAGAACCCTAGAACCTAGAACCTCTAGAACCTAGAACCCTAGAATCTAGAACCTCTAGAACCTCTAGAACCTCTAGAACCTCTAGAACCTAGAACAGTAGAACCTAGAACAGTATAACCTAGAACCTCTAGAACCTAGAACCCTGGAAACCTAGAACCCTAACCCTAACCCTAACCCTAACCCTAACCCTAACCCTAACCCTAACCCTAACCCGTCAGTTATGGTGAAACCTAGAACACTTGAATCTAGAACCCCTAGAACCTAGAACCTCTAGAACCTAGAACCCTAGAATCTAGAACCTCTAGAACCTCTAGAACCTCTAGAACCTCTAGAACCTCTAGAACCTAGAACAGTAGAACCTAGAACAGTATAACCTAGAACCTCTAGAACCTAGAACCCTGGAAACCTAGAACCCTAACCCTAACCCTAACCCTAACCCTAACCCTAACCCTAACCCTAACCCGTCAGTTATGGTGAAACCTAGAACACTTGAATCTAGAACCCTAGAACCTAGAACCTCTAGAACCTAGAACCCTAGAATCTAGAACCTCTAGAACCTCTAGAACCTCTAGAACCTCTAGAACCTCTAGAACCTAGAACAGTAGAACCTAGAACAGTATAACCTAGAACCTCTAGAACCTAGAACCCTGGAAACCTAGAACCCTAACCCTAACCCTAACCCTAACCCTAACCCTAACCCTAACCCTAACCCTAACCCTAACCCGTCAGTTATGGTGAAACCTAGAACACTTGAATCTAGAACCCTAGAACCTAGAACCTCTAGAACCTAGAACCCTAGAATCTAGAACCTCTAGAACCTCTAGAACCTCTAGAACCTCTAGAACCTAGAACAGTAGAACCTAGAACAGTATAACCTAGAACCTCTAGAACCTAGAACCCTGGAAACCTAGAACCCTAACCCTAACCCTAACCCTAACCCTAACCCTAACCCTAACCCTAACCCGTCAGTTATGGTGAAACCTAGAACACTTGAATCTAGAACCCTAGAACCTAGAACCTCTAGAACCTAGAACCCTAGAATCTAGAACCTCTAGAACCTCTAGAACCTCTAGAACCTCGAACAGTAGAACCTAGAACAGTATAACCTAGAACCTCTAGAACCTAGAACCCTGGAAACCTAGAACCCTAACCCTAACCCTAACCCTAACCCTAACCCTAACCCTAACCCAACCCTAACCCTAACCCTAACCCTAACCCTAACCCTAACCCTAACCCTAACCCTAACCCTAACCCTAACCCTAACCCTAACCCTAACCCTAACCCTAACCCTAACCCTAACCCTAACCCTAACCCTAACCCTAACCCTAACCCTAACCCTAACCCTAACCCTAACCCTAACCCTAACCCTAACCCGTCAGTTATGGTGAAACCTAGAACACTTGAATCTAGAACCCTAGAACCTAGAACCTCTAGAACCTAGAACCCTAGAATCTAGAACCTCTAGAACCTCTAGAACCTCTAGAACCTCTAGAACCTCTAGAACCTAGAACAGTAGAACCTAGAACAGTATAACCTAGAACCTCTAGAACCTAGAACCCTGGAAACCTAGAACCCTAACCCTAACCCTAACCCTAACCCTAACCCTAACCCTAACCCTAACCCGTCAGTTATGGTGAAACCTAGAACACTTGAATCTAGAACCCTAGAACCTAGAACCTCTAGAACCTAGAACCCTAGAATCTAGAACCTCTAGAACCTCTAGAACCTCTAGAACCTCTAGAACCTCTAGAACCTCGAACAGTAGAACCTAGAACAGTATAACCTAGAACCTCTAGAACCTAGAACCCTGGAAACCTAGAACCCTAACCCTAACCCTAACCCTAACCCTAACCCTAACCCTAACCCTAACCCTAACCCTAACCCGTCAGTTATGGTGAAACCTAGAACACTTGAATCTAGAACCCTAGAACCTAGAACCTCTAGAACCTAGAACCCTAGAATCTAGAACCTCTAGAACCTCTAGAACCTCTAGAACCTCTAGAACCTCGAACAGTAGAACCTAGAACAGTATAACCTAGAACCTCTAGAACCTAGAACCCTGGAAACCTAGAACCCTAACCCTAACCCTAACCCTAACCCTAACCCTAACCCTAACCCTAACCCTAACCCGTCAGTTATGGTGAAACCTAGAACACTTGAATCTAGAACCCTAGAACCTAGAACCTCTAGAACCTAGAACCCTAGAATCTAGAACCTCTAGAACCTCTAGAACCTCTAGAACCTCTAGAACCTCTAGAACCTAGAACAGTAGAACCTAGAACAGTATAACCTAGAACCTCTAGAACCTAGAACCCTGGAAACCTAGAACCCTAACCCTAACCCTAACCCTAACCCTAACCCTAACCCTAACCCTAACCCTAACCCGTCAGTTATGGTGAAACCTAGAACACTTGAATCTAGAACCCTAGAACCTAGAACCTCTAGAACCTAGAACCCTAGAATCTAGAACCTCTAGAACCTCTAGAACCTCTAGAACCTCTAGAACCTCTAGAACCTCGAACAGTAGAACCTAGAACAGTATAACCTAGAACCTCTAGAACCTAGAACCCTGGAAACCTAGAACCCTAACCCTAACCCTAACCCTAACCCTAACCCTAACCCTAACCCTAACCCTAACCCTAACCCGTCAGTTATGGTGAAACCTAGAACACTTGAATCTAGAACCCTAGAACCTAGAACCTCTAGAACCTAGAACCCTAGAATCTAGAACCTCTAGAACCTCTAGAACCTCTAGAACCTCTAGAACCTAGAACAGTAGAACCTAGAACAGTATAACCTAGAACCTCTAGAACCTAGAACCCTGGAAACCTAGAACCCTAACCCTAACCCTAACCCTAACCCTAACCCTAACCCTAACCCTAACCCGTCAGTTATGGTGAAACCTAGAACACTTGAATCTAGAACCCTAGAACCTAGAACCTCTAGAACCTAGAACCCTAGACTCTAGAACCTCTAGAACCTCTAGAACCTCTAGAACCTCTAGAACCTCTAGAACCTCGAACAGTAGAACCTAGAACAGTATAACCTAGAACCTCTAGAACCTAGAACCCTGGAAACCTAGAACCCTAACCCTAACCCTAACCCTAACCCTAACCCTAACCCTAACCCTAACCCTAACCCTAACCCTAACCCTAACCCTAACCCTAACCCTAACCCTAACCCTAACCCTAACCCTAACCCTAACCCTAACCCTAACCCTAACCCTAACCCTAACCCTAACCCTAACCCTAACCCTAACCCTAACCCTAACCCTAACCCGTCAGTTATGGTGAAACCTAGAACACTTGAATCTAGAACCCCTAGAACCTAGAACCTCTAGAACCTAGAACCCTAGAATCTAGAACCTCTAGAACCTCTAGAACCTCTAGAACCTAGAACCTAGAACAGTAGAACCTAGAACAGTATAACCTAGAACCTCTAGAACCTAGAACCCTGGAAACCTAGAACCCTAACCCTAACCCTAACCCTAACCCTAACCCTAACCCTAACCCTAACCCTAACCCTAACCCTAACCCTAACCCTAACCCTAACCCTAACCCTAACCCTAACCCTAACCCTAACCCTAACCCTAACCCTAACCCTAACCCTAACCCTAATGACCCTAACCCTAACCCTAACCCTAACCCTAACCCTAACCCTAACCCTAACCCTAACCCTAACCCTAACCCTAACCCTAACCCTAACCCTAACCCTAACCCTAACCCTAATGACCCTAACCCTAACCCTAACCCTAACCCTAACCCTAACCCTAACCCTAACCCTAACCCTAACCCTAACCCTAACCCTAACCCCTAACCCTAACCCCTAACCCTAACCCTAACCCTAACCCTAACCCTAACCCTAACCCTAACCCTAACCCTAACCCTAACCCTAACCCTAACCCTAACCCTAACCCTAACCCTAACCCTAACCCTAACCCAATGACCCTAACCCTAACCCTAACCCTAACCCTAACCCTAACCCTAACCCTAACCCTAACCCTAACCCTAACCCTAACCCTAACCCTAACCCTAACCCTAACCCTAACCCTAATGACCCTAACCCTAACCCTAACCCTAACCCTAACCCTAACCCTAACCCTAACCCTAACCCTAACCCTAACCCTAACCCCTAACCCTAACCCCTAACCCTAACCCTAACCCTAACCCTAACCCTAACCCTAACCCTAACCCTAACCCTAACCCTAACCCTAACCCTAACCCTAATCCCCAAACCCCAACCCTAACCCCCTAACCCTAACGGATCTAACCCTAACCCTAACCCTAACCCCATGGACCCCCATTCTCATTTTGGTCCCCCCCCCAACTCATTTTGGTTCCCCCCCCCCGGTGCGCCTGACAAATGGGTCCCCCGGGAAACAAAACCACGCACACTTGGTTCCCCCCTCATTTTGGTTCCCCCCCGGTGCGCCCCACATATGGGTCCCCCCGGAAACAAAACCCCGCACACTTGGTTCCCCCCTCATTTTGGTTCCCCCCCAGTGCGCCCCACAAATGGGTCCCCCCGGAAACAAAACCCCGCACACTTGGTACCCCCCTCAGTTTGGGTCCCCCCCCAGGTGCGCCCCTCAAATGGGTCCCCCCGGAAACAAAACCCCGCACACTTGGTTCCCCCCTCATTTGGGTTCCCCCCTCGGTGCGCCCCACAAAAGGGTCCCCCCGGAAACAAAACCACGCACACTTGGTTCCCCCCTCATTTTGGTTCCCCCCCCCGGTGCGCCGCACAAATGGGTCCCCCCGGAAACAAAACCCCGCACACTTGGTTCCCCCCTCATTTTGGTTCCCCCACCCCGGTGCGCCCCACAAATGGGTCCCCCCGGAAACAAAACCCCGCACACTTGGTTCCCCCCTCATTTTGGTTCCCCCACCCCGGTGCGCCCCACAAATGTGTCCCCCCGGAAACAGCACCCCGCACACTTGGTTCCCCCCTCATTTTGGTTCCCCCCCCCCCCGCCCCATCCTTGGGGTCCCCCCTAGCCCCATGGACCCCCCCCCCTTGGTGCCCCCCCCCCATTTTGTCTCCCCCCCCGTCCTACCCGTGCCCGCAGCAGCAGCTCGCACTCTGCCAGCGCCTTCCGCACCCGATGCTGCATCTCGGCCAGGTGGAGGCAAGCGCTGGAGGGGGGGGAATAAATTGGGGGGGGTCAATTTGGGGGGGGTCTGGGGGCACTTTGGGGGTTGGGGGCGCATTTAGGGGGCGGAGGGGACTGGTTCTCACCTGTAGGACTCGGCGTCGAGCCCCCCCGGGGGCAGCTGCAGGGCCAGGATGCCTGGGGGGGTGCGGGGAGGGGCATGTCAGCACCCCCCAGACCGAAACCCCAAAACCGCTGCCGTTGACCCCAAAACCGCCGCCGTTGACCCCAAGGTGGCCGCTGGTGACGCCGGTAGGGCCACCGGGCGCCCCGCGGGCCACAAGTACCCAACCCCAACCCCCAAACCCCCTAACCCTAACCCCCCAACCCGAACCCACGACCCCCCAACCATAACCCCCTAACCCTAACGGATCTAACCCTAACCCTAACCCTCTAACCCTAACCCCCCAACCCCCTAACCCCCCAACCCTAACCCCCGACCCCCCAACCGATCTAACCCTAACCCTAACCCTCTAACCCTAACCCCCCAACCCTAACCCCCGACCCCCCAACCCTAACCCCCTAACCCTAACGGATCTAACCCTAACCCCCCAACCCTAACAGATCTAACCCTAACCCTAATCCTCTAACCCTAACCCCCCATCCTAACCCCCCAAGTACCCAACCCCAACCCCCAAACCCCCTAACCCAAACCCCCCAACCCCCTAACCCCACACCCTAAACCCCCAACCCTAACCCCCTAACCCTAACGGATCTAACCCTAATCCTCTAACCCTAAAGCCCAAACCCCCTAACACCCTAACCCTAATGGATCTAAGCCTAACCCTAACCCTCTAACCCTAACCCCCCAACCCCCTAACCCCCCAACCCTAACCCCCTAACCCTAACGGATCTAACCCTAACCCTCTAACCCTAACCCCCCAACCCCCTAACCCCCCAACCCTAACCCCCTAACCCTAACGGATCTAACCCTAACCCCCCAACCCTATTAGATCTAACCCTAACCCTAATCCTCTAACCCTAACCCCCCAACACCTAACCCCCCAAGTACCCAACCCCAACCCCCAAACCCCCTAACCCTAACCCCCCAACCCCCTAACCCCCAACCCTAAACCCACAACCCTAAACCCCGACCCCCCAACCCTAACAGATCTAACCCTAACACTCTAACCCTAACCCCCCAAGTACCCAACCCCAACCCCCAAACCCCCTAATCCCCCAACCCCCTAAGCCCCAACCCTAAACCCCCAACCCTAATCCCCAAACCCCAACCCTAACCCCCTAACCCTAACGGATCTAACCCTAACCCTAACCCTAACCCCATGGACCCCCATTCTCATTTTGGTTCCCCCCCAACTCATTTTGGTTCCCCCCCCCGGTGCGCCCCACAAATGGGTCCCCCCGGAAACAAAACCCCGCACACTTGGTTCCCCCCTCATTTTGGTTCCCCCCCCGGTGCGCCCCACAAATGGGTCCCCCTGGAAAGAAAACCCCGCACACTTGGTTCCCCCCTCATTTTGGTTCCCCCGCCCGGTGCGCCCGACAAATGGGTCCCCCCGGAAACAAAACCCCGCACACTTGGTTCCCCCCTCATATTGGTTCCCCCCCCCGGTGCGCCCCACAAATGGGTCCCCCCGGAAACAAAACCCCGCACACTTTGTTCCCCCCTCATTTTGGTTCCCACCCCGGTGCGCCCCACAAATGAGTCCCCCCGGAAACAAAACCCCGCACACTTGGTTCCCCCCTCATTTTGGTTCCCCCCCGCGGTGAGCCCCACAAATGGGGCCCCCCGGAAACAAAACCCCGCACACTTGGTTCCCCCCTCATTTTGGTTCCCCCACCCCGGTGCGCCCCACAAATGGGTCCCCCCGGAAACAGAACCCCGCACACTTGGTTACCGCCTCATTTTGGTTCCCCCCCCCCCCGCCCCATACTTGGGGTCCCCCCTAGCCCCATGGACCCCCCCCCCCTTGGTGCCCCCCCCCCATTTTGTCTCCCCCCCCGTCCTACCCGTGCCCGCAGCAGCCGCTCGCACTCTGCCAGCGCCTTCTGCACCCGATGCTGCATCTCGGCCAGGTGGAGGCAAGCGCTGGAGGGGGGGGAATAAATTGGGGGGGGTCAATTTGGGGGGGGTCTGGGGGCATTTTGGGGGTTGGAGGCGCATTTAGGGGGCGGAGGGGACTGGTTCTCACCTGTAGGACTCGGTGTCGAGCCCCCCCGGGGGCAGCTGCAGGGCCAGGATGCCTGGGGGGGTGCGGGGAGGGGCATGTCAGCACCCCCCAGACCGAAACCCCAAAACCGCTGCCGTTGACCCCAAAACCGCCGCCGTTGACCCCAAGGTGGCCGCTGGTGACGCCGGTAGGGCCACCGGGCGCCCCGCGGGCCACAAGTACCCAACCCCAACCCCCAAACCCCCTAACCCTAACCCCCCAACCCGAACCCACGACCCCCCAACCATAACCCCCTAACCCTAACGGATCTAACCCTAACCCTAACCCTCTAACCCTAACCCCCCAACCCCCTAACCCCCCAACCCTAACCCCCGACCCCCTAACCGATCTAACCCTAACCCTAACCCTCTAACACTAACCCCCCAACCCTAACCCCCTAACACTAACGGATCTAACCCTAACCCCCCAACCCTAACAGATCTAACCCTAACCCTAATCCTCTAACCCTAACCCCCCATCCTAACCCCCCAAGTACCCAACCCCAACCCCCAAACCCCCTAACCCTAACCCCCCAACCCCCTAACCCCACACCCTAAACCCCCAACCCTAACCCCCTAACCCTAACGGATCTAACCCTAATCCTCTAACCCTAACGCCCAAACCCCCTAACCCCCTAACCCTAACGGATCTAAGACTAACCCTAACCCCCTAACCCTAACACCCCCAACCCCCTAACCCCCTAACCCTAACGGATCTAACCCTAATCCTCTAACCCTAACGCCCAAACCCCCTAACCCCCTAACCCTAACGGATCTAAGCCTAACCCTAACCCCCCAACCCTAACCCCCGACTCCCCAACCATAACCCCCTAACCCTAACGGATCTAACCCTAACCCTAACCCTCTAACCCTAACCCCCCAAACCCCCTAACCCCCTAAACCTAACAGATCTAAGCCTAACCCTAACCCCCCAACCCTAACCCCCGACTCCCCAACCATAACCCCCTAACCCTAACGGATCTAACCCTAACCCTCTAACCCTAACCCCCCAACCCCCTAACCCCCCAACCCTAACCCCCGACACCCCAACCGATCTAACCCTAACCCTAACCCTCTAACCCTAACCCCCCAACCCCCTAACCCCCCAACCCTAACCCCCTAACCCTAACGGATCTAACCCTAACCCCCTAACCCTTACCCCCCAACCCCCTAACCCCCAACCCTAAACCCCCAACCCTAAACCCCGACCCCCCAACCCTAACAGATCTAACCCTAACACTCTAACCCTAACCCCCCATTACCCAACCCCAACCCCCAAACCCCCTAACCCTAACCCCCCAACCCGAACCCCCGACCCCCCAACAATAACCCCCTAACCCTAATGGATCTAACCCTAACCCTAACCCTCTAACCCTAACCCCCCAACCCCCTAACCCCCCAACCCTAACCCCAGACCCCCCAACCGATCTAACCCTAACCCTAACCCTCTAACCCTAACCCCCCAACCCCCTAACCCCCCAACCCTAACCCCCTAACCCTAACGGATCTAACCCTAACCCTCTAACCCTAACCCCCCAACCCCCTAACCCCCCAACCCTAACCCCCTAACCCTAACGGATCTAACCCTAACCCCCCAACCCTATTAGATCTAACCCTAACCCTAATCCTCTAACCCTAACCCCCCAACATCTAACCCCCCAAGTACCCAACCCCAACCCCCAAAACCCCTAACCCTAACCCCCCAACCCCCTAACCCCCAACCCTAAACCCCCAACCCTAAACCCCGACCCCCCAACCCTAACAGATCTAACCCTAACACTCTAACCCTAACCCCCCAAGTACCCAACCCCAACCCCCAAACCCCCTAATCCCCCAACCCCCTAAGCCCCAACCCTAAACCCCCAACCCTAACCCCCAAACCCCAACCCTAACCCCCTAACCCTAACGGATCTAACCCTAACCCTAACCCTAACCCCATGGACCCCCATTCTCATTTTGGTCCCCCCCCCAACTCATTTTGGTTCCCCCCCCCCGGTGCGCCCCACAAATGGGTCCCCCGGGAAACAAAACCCCGCACACTTGGTTCCCCCCTCATTTTGGTTCCCCCCCCGGTGCGCCCCACATATGGGTCCCCCCGGAAACAAAACCCCGCACACTTGGTTCCCCCCTCATTTTGGTTCCCCCCCCCCGGTGCGCCGCACAAATGGGTCCCCCCGGAAACAAAACCCCGCACACTTGGTTCCCCCCTCATTTTGGTTCCCCCCCCCGGTGCGCCCCACAAATGGGTCCCCCCGGAAACAAAACCCCGCACACTTGGTTCCCCCCTCATTTTGGTTCCCCCACCCCGGTGCGCCCCACAAATGTGTCCCCCCGGAAACAGCACCCCGCACACTTGGTTCCCCCCCCCCCCCCGCCCCATCCTTGGGGTCCCCCTTAGCCCCATGGACCCCCCCCCCCCCTTGGTGCCCCCCCCCATTTTGTCTCCCCCCCCGTCCTACCCGTGCCCGCAGCAGCCGCTCGCACTCTGCCAGCGCCTTCCGCACCCGATGCTGCATCTCGGCCAGGTGGAGGCAAGCGCTGGAAGGGGGGGAATAAATTGGGGGGGGTCAATTTGGGGGGGGTCTGGGGGCATTTTGGGGGTTGGGGGCGCATTTAGGGGGCGGAGGGGACTGGTTCTCACCTGTAGGACTCGGCGTCGAGCCCCCCCGGGGGCAGCTGCAGGGCCAGGATGCCTGGGGGGGTGCGGGGAGGGGCATGTCAGCACCCCCCAGACCGAAACCCCAAAACCGCTGCCGTTGACCCCAAAACCGCCGCCGTTGACCCCAAGGTGGCCGCTGGTGACGCCGGTAGGGCCACCGGGCGCCCCGCGGGCCACAAGTACCCAACCCCAACCCCCAAACCCCCTAACCCTAACCCCCCAACCCGAACCCACGACCCCCCAACCATAACCCCCTAACCCTAACGGATCTAACCCTAACCCTAACCCTCTAACCCTAACCCCCCAACCCCCTAACCCCCCAACCCTAACCCCCGACCCCCTAACCGATCTAACCCTAACCCTAACCCTCTAACACTAACCCCCCAACCCTAACCCCCTAACCCTAACGGATCTAACCCTAACCCCCCAACCCTAACAGATCTAACCCTAACCCTAATCCTCTAACCCTAACCCCCCATCCTAACCCCCCAAGTACCCAACCCCAACCCCCAAACCCCCTAACCCTAACCCCCCAACCCCCTAACCCCACACCCTAAACCCCCAACCCTAACCCCCTAACCCTAACGGATCTAACCCTAATCCTCTAACCCTAACGCCCAAACCCCCTAACCCCCTAACCCTAACGGATCTAAGACTAACCCTAACCCCCTAACCCTAACACCCCCAACCCCCTAACCCCCTAACCCTAACGGATCTAACCCTAATCCTCTAACCCTAACGCCCAAACCCCCTAACCCCCTAACCCTAACGGATCTAAGCCTAACCCTAACCCCCCAACCCTAACCCCCGACTCCCCAACCATAACCCCCTAACCCTAACGGATCTAACCCTAACCCTAACCCTCTAACCCTAACCCCCCAAACCCCCTAACCCCCTAAACCTAACAGATCTAAGCCTAACCCTAACCCCCCAACCCTAACCCCCGACTCCCCAACCATAACCCCCTAACCCTAACGGATCTAACCCTAACCCTCTAACCCTAACCCCCCAACCCCCTAACCCCCCAACCCTAACCCCCGACACCCCAACCGATCTAACCCTAACCCTAACCCTCTAACCCTAACCCCCCAACCCCCTAACCCCCCAACCCTAACCCCCTAACCCTAACGGATCTAACCCTAACCCCCTAACCCTTACCCCCCAACCCCCTAACCCCCAACCCTAAACCCCCAACCCTAAACCCCGACCCCCCAACCCTAACAGATCTAACCCTAACACTCTAACCCTAACCCCCCATTACCCAACCCCAACCCCCAAACCCCCTAACCCTAACCCCCCAACCCGAACCCCCGACCCCCCAACAATAACCCCCTAACCCTAATGGATCTAACCCTAACCCTAACCCTCTAACCCTAACCCCCCAACCCCCTAACCCCCCAACCCTAACCCCAGACCCCCCAACCGATCTAACCCTAACCCTAACCCTCTAACCCTAACCCCCCAACCCCCTAACCCCCCAACCCTAACCCCCTAACCCTAACGGATCTAACCCTAACCCTCTAACCCTAACCCCCCAACCCCCTAACCCCCCAACCCTAACCCCCTAACCCTAACAGATCTAACCCTAACCCCCCAACCCTATTAGATCTAACCCTAACCCTAACCCTCTAACCCTAACCCCCCAACATCTAACCCCCCAAGTACCCAACCCCAACCCCCAAACCCCCTAACCCTAACCCCCCAACCCCCTAACCCCCAACCCTAAACCCCCAACCCTAAACCCCGACCCCCCAACCCTAACAGATCTAACCCTAACACTCTAACCCTAACCCCCCAAGTACCCAACCCCAACCCCCAAACCCCCTAATCCCCCAACCCCCTAAGCCCCAACCCTAAACCCCCAACCCTAATCCCCAAACCCCAACCCTAACCCCCTAACCCTAACGGATCTAACCCTAACCCTAACCCTAACCCCATGGACCCCCATTCTCATTTTGGTCCCCCCCCCAACTCATTTTGGTTCCCCCCCCCGGTGCGCCCCACAAATGGGTCCCCCGGGAAACAAAACCCCGCACACTTGGTTCCCCCCACATTTTGGTTCCCCCCCCGGTGCGCCCCACATATGGGTCCCCCCGGAAACAAAACCCCGCACACTTGGTTCCCCCCTCATTTTGGTTCCCCCCCAGTGCGCCCCACAAATGGGTCCCCCCGGAAACAAAACCCCACACACTTGGTTCCCCCCTCATTTTGGTTCCCCCCCCCGATGCGCCCCACAAATGGGTCCCCCCGGAAACAAAACCCCGCACACTTGGTTCCCCCCTCATTTGGGTTCCCCCCTCGGTGCGCCCCACAAAAGGGTCCCCCCGGAAACAAAACCACGCACACTTGGTTCCCCCCTCATTTTGGTTCCCCGCCCTGGTGCGCCGCACAAATGGGTCCCCCCGGAAACAAAACCCCGCACACTTGGTTCCCCCCTCATTTTGGTTCCCCCACCCCGGTGCGCCCCACAAATGGGTCCCCCCGGAAACAAAACCCCGCACACTTGGTTCCCCCCTCATTTTGGTTCCCCCACCCCGGTGCGCCCCACAAATGTGTCCCCCCGGAAACAGCACCCCGCACACTTGGTTCCCCCCTCATTTTGGTTCCCCCCCCCCCCCGCCCCATCCTTGGGGTCCCCCCTAGCCCCATGGACCCCCCCCCCTTGGTGCCCCCCCCCCATTTTGTCTCCCCCCCCGTCCTACCCGTGCCCGCAGCAGCTGCTCGCACTCTGCCAGCGCCTTCCGCACCCGATGCTGCATCTCGGCCAGGTGGAGGCAAGCGCTGGAGGGGGGGGAATAAATTGGGGGGGGTCAATTTGGGGGGGGTCTGGGGGCACTTTGGGGGTTGGGGGCGCATTTAGGGGGCGGAGGGGACTGGTTCTCACCTGTAGGACTCGGCGTCGTGCCCCCCCGGGGGCAGCTGCAGGGCCAGGATGCCTGGGGGGGTGCGGGGAGGGGCATGTCAGCACCCCCCAGACCGAAACCCCAAAACCGCTGCCGTTGACCCCAAAACCGCCGCCGTTGACCCCAAGGTGGCCGCTGGTGACGCCGGTAGGGCCACCGGGCGCCCCGCGGGCCACAAGTACCCAACCCCAACCCCCAAACCCCCTAACCCTAACCCCCCAACCCGAACCCACGACCCCCCAACCATAACCCCCTAACCCTAACGGATCTAACCCTAACCCTAACCCTCTAACCCTAACCCCCCAACCCCCTAACCCCCCAACCCTAACCCCCGACCCCCCAACCGATCTAACCCTAACCCTAACCCTCTAACCCTAACCCCCCAACCCTAACCCCCGACCCCCCAACCCTAACCCCCTAACCCTAACGGATCTAACCCTAACCCCCCAACCCTAACAGATCTAACCCTAACCCTAATCCTCTAACCCTAACCCCCCATCCTAACCCCCCAAGTACCCAACCCCAACCCCCAAACCCCCTAACCCAAACCCCCCAACCCCCTAACCCCACACCCTAAACCCCCAACCCTAACCCCCTAACCCTAACGGATCTAACCCTAATCCTCTAACCCTAAAGCCCAAACCCCCTAACACCCTAACCCTAATGGATCTAAGCCTAACCCTAACCCTCTAACCCTAACCCCCCAACCCCCTAACCCCCCAACCCTAACCCCCTAACCCTAACGGATCTAACCCTAACCCTCTAACCCTAACCCCCCAACCCCCTAACCCCCCAACCCTAACCCCCTAACCCTAACGGATCTAACCCTAACCCCCCAACCCTATTAGATCTAACCCTAACCCTAATCCTCTAACCCTAACCCCCCAACACCTAACCCCCCAAGTACCCAACCCCAACCCCCAAACCCCCTAACCCTAACCCCCCAACCCCCTAACCCCCAACCCTAAACCCACAACCCTAAACCCCGACCCCCCAACCCTAACAGATCTAACCCTAACACTCTAACCCTAACCCCCCAAGTACCCAACCCCAACCCCCAAACCCCCTAATCCCCCAACCCCCTAAGCCCCAACCCTAAACCCCCAACCCTAATCCCCAAACCCCAACCCTAACCCCCTAACCCTAACGGATCTAACCCTAACCCTAACCCTAACCCCATGGACCCCCATTCTCATTTTGGTTCCCCCCCAACTCATTTTGGTTCCCCCCCCCGGTGCGCCCCACAAATGGGTCCCCCCGGAAACAAAACCCCGCACACTTGGTTCCCCCCTCATTTTGGTTCCCCCCCCGGTGCGCCCCACAAATGGGTCCCCCTGGAAAGAAAACCCCGCACACTTGGTTCCCCCCTCATTTTGGTTCCCCCGCCCGGTGCGCCCGACAAATGGGTCCCCCCGGAAACAAAACCCCGCACACTTGGTTCCCCCCTCATATTGGTTCCCCCCCCCGGTGCGCCCCACAAATGGGTCCCCCCGGAAACAAAACCCCGCACACTTTGTTCCCCCCTCATTTTGGTTCCCACCCCGGTGCGCCCCACAAATGAGTCCCCCCGGAAACAAAACCCCGCACACTTGGTTCCCCCCTCATTTTGGTTCCCCCCCGCGGTGAGCCCCACAAATGGGGCCCCCCGGAAACAAAACCCCGCACACTTGGTTCCCCCCTCATTTTGGTTCCCCCACCCCGGTGCGCCCCACAAATGGGTCCCCCCGGAAACAGAACCCCGCACACTTGGTTACCGCCTCATTTTGGTTCCCCCCCCCCCCGCCCCATACTTGGGGTCCCCCCTAGCCCCATGGACCCCCCCCCCCTTGGTGCCCCCCCCCCATTTTGTCTCCCCCCCCGTCCTACCCGTGCCCGCAGCAGCCGCTCGCACTCTGCCAGCGCCTTCTGCACCCGATGCTGCATCTCGGCCAGGTGGAGGCAAGCGCTGGAGGGGGGGGAATAAATTGGGGGGGGTCAATTTGGGGGGGGTCTGGGGGCATTTTGGGGGTTGGAGGCGCATTTAGGGGGCGGAGGGGACTGGTTCTCACCTGTAGGACTCGGTGTCGAGCCCCCCCGGGGGCAGCTGCAGGGCCAGGATGCCTGGGGGGGTGCGGGGAGGGGCATGTCAGCACCCCCCAGACCGAAACCCCAAAACCGCTGCCGTTGACCCCAAAACCGCCGCCGTTGACCCCAAGGTGGCCGCTGGTGACGCCGGTAGGGCCACCGGGCGCCCCGCGGGCCACAAGTACCCAACCCCAACCCCCAAACCCCCTAACCCTAACCCCCCAACCCGAACCCACGACCCCCCAACCATAACCCCCTAACCCTAACGGATCTAACCCTAACCCTAACCCTCTAACCCTAACCCCCCAACCCCCTAACCCCCCAACCCTAACCCCCGACCCCCTAACCGATCTAACCCTAACCCTAACCCTCTAACACTAACCCCCCAACCCTAACCCCCTAACACTAACGGATCTAACCCTAACCCCCCAACCCTAACAGATCTAACCCTAACCCTAATCCTCTAACCCTAACCCCCCATCCTAACCCCCCAAGTACCCAACCCCAACCCCCAAACCCCCTAACCCTAACCCCCCAACCCCCTAACCCCACACCCTAAACCCCCAACCCTAACCCCCTAACCCTAACGGATCTAACCCTAATCCTCTAACCCTAACGCCCAAACCCCCTAACCCCCTAACCCTAACGGATCTAAGACTAACCCTAACCCCCTAACCCTAACACCCCCAACCCCCTAACCCCCTAACCCTAACGGATCTAACCCTAATCCTCTAACCCTAACGCCCAAACCCCCTAACCCCCTAACCCTAACGGATCTAAGCCTAACCCTAACCCCCCAACCCTAACCCCCGACTCCCCAACCATAACCCCCTAACCCTAACGGATCTAACCCTAACCCTAACCCTCTAACCCTAACCCCCCAAACCCCCTAACCCCCTAAACCTAACAGATCTAAGCCTAACCCTAACCCCCCAACCCTAACCCCCGACTCCCCAACCATAACCCCCTAACCCTAACGGATCTAACCCTAACCCTCTAACCCTAACCCCCCAACCCCCTAACCCCCCAACCCTAACCCCCGACACCCCAACCGATCTAACCCTAACCCTAACCCTCTAACCCTAACCCCCCAACCCCCTAACCCCCCAACCCTAACCCCCTAACCCTAACGGATCTAACCCTAACCCCCTAACCCTTACCCCCCAACCCCCTAACCCCCAACCCTAAACCCCCAACCCTAAACCCCGACCCCCCAACCCTAACAGATCTAACCCTAACACTCTAACCCTAACCCCCCATTACCCAACCCCAACCCCCAAACCCCCTAACCCTAACCCCCCAACCCGAACCCCCGACCCCCCAACAATAACCCCCTAACCCTAATGGATCTAACCCTAACCCTAACCCTCTAACCCTAACCCCCCAACCCCCTAACCCCCCAACCCTAACCCCAGACCCCCCAACCGATCTAACCCTAACCCTAACCCTCTAACCCTAACCCCCCAACCCCCTAACCCCCCAACCCTAACCCCCTAACCCTAACGGATCTAACCCTAACCCTCTAACCCTAACCCCCCAACCCCCTAACCCCCCAACCCTAACCCCCTAACCCTAACGGATCTAACCCTAACCCCCCAACCCTATTAGATCTAACCCTAACCCTAATCCTCTAACCCTAACCCCCCAACATCTAACCCCCCAAGTACCCAACCCCAACCCCCAAAACCCCTAACCCTAACCCCCCAACCCCCTAACCCCCAACCCTAAACCCCCAACCCTAAACCCCGACCCCCCAACCCTAACAGATCTAACCCTAACACTCTAACCCTAACCCCCCAAGTACCCAACCCCAACCCCCAAACCCCCTAATCCCCCAACCCCCTAAGCCCCAACCCTAAACCCCCAACCCTAACCCCCAAACCCCAACCCTAACCCCCTAACCCTAACGGATCTAACCCTAACCCTAACCCTAACCCCATGGACCCCCATTCTCATTTTGGTCCCCCCCCCAACTCATTTTGGTTCCCCCCCCCCGGTGCGCCCCACAAATGGGTCCCCCGGGAAACAAAACCCCGCACACTTGGTTCCCCCCTCATTTTGGTTCCCCCCCCGGTGCGCCCCACATATGGGTCCCCCCGGAAACAAAACCCCGCACACTTGGTTCCCCCCTCATTTTGGTTCCCCCCCCCCGGTGCGCCGCACAAATGGGTCCCCCCGGAAACAAAACCCCGCACACTTGGTTCCCCCCTCATTTTGGTTCCCCCCCCCCGGTGCGCCCCACAAATGGGTCCCCCCGGAAACAAAACCCCGCACACTTGGTTCCCCCCTCATTTTGGTTCCCCCACCCCGGTGCGCCCCACAAATGTGTCCCCCCGGAAACAGCACCCCGCACACTTGGTTCCCCCCCCCCCCCCGCCCCATCCTTGGGGTCCCCCTTAGCCCCATGGACCCCCCCCCCCCTTGGTGCCCCCCCCCATTTTGTCTCCCCCCCCGTCCTACCCGTGCCCGCAGCAGCCGCTCGCACTCTGCCAGCGCCTTCCGCACCCGATGCTGCATCTCGGCCAGGTGGAGGCAAGCGCTGGAAGGGGGGGAATAAATTGGGGGGGGTCAATTTGGGGGGGGTCTGGGGGCATTTTGGGGGTTGGGGGCGCATTTAGGGGGCGGAGGGGACTGGTTCTCACCTGTAGGACTCGGCGTCGAGCCCCCCCGGGGGCAGCTGCAGGGCCAGGATGCATGGGGGGGTGCGGGGAGGGGCATGTCAGCACCCCCCAGACCGAAACCCCAAAACCGCTGCCGTTGACCCCAAAACCGCCGCCGTTGACCCCAAGGTGGCCGCTGGTGACGCCGGTAGGGCCACCGGGCGCCCCGCGGGCCACAAGTACCCAACCCCAACCCCCAAACCCCCTAACCCTAACCCCCCAACCCGAACCCACGACCCCCCAACCATAACCCCCTAACCCTAACGGATCTAACCCTAACCCTAACCCTCTAACCCTAACCCCCCAACCCCCTAACCCCCCAACCCTAACCCCCGACCCCCTAACCGATCTAACCCTAACCCTAACCCTCTAACACTAACCCCCCAACCCTAACCCCCTAACACTAACGGATCTAACCCTAACCCCCCAACCCTAACAGATCTAACCCTAACCCTAATCCTCTAACCCTAACCCCCCATCCTAACCCCCCAAGTACCCAACCCCAACCCCCAAACCCCCTAACCCTAACCCCCCAACCCCCTAACCCCACACCCTAAACCCCCAACCCTAACCCCCTAACCCTAACGGATCTAACCCTAATCCTCTAACCCTAACGCCCAAACCCCCTAACCCCCTAACCCTAACGGATCTAAGACTAACCCTAACCCCCTAACCCTAACACCCCCAACCCCCTAACCCCCTAACCCTAACGGATCTAACCCTAATCCTCTAACCCTAACGCCCAAACCCCCTAACCCCCTAACCCTAACGGATCTAAGCCTAACCCTAACCCCCCAACCCTAACCCCCGACTCCCCAACCATAACCCCCTAACCCTAACGGATCTAACCCTAACCCTAACCCTCTAACCCTAACCCCCCAAACCCCCTAACCCCCTAAACCTAACAGATCTAAGCCTAACCCTAACCCCCCAACCCTAACCCCCGACTCCCCAACCATAACCCCCTAACCCTAACGGATCTAACCCTAACCCTCTAACCCTAACCCCCCAACCCCCTAACCCCCCAACCCTAACCCCCGACACCCCAACCGATCTAACCCTAACCCTAACCCTCTAACCCTAACCCCCCAACCCCCTAACCCCCCAACCCTAACCCCCTAACCCTAACGGATCTAACCCTAACCCCCTAACCCTTACCCCCCAACCCCCTAACCCCCAACCCTAAACCCCCAACCCTAAACCCCGACCCCCCAACCCTAACAGATCTAACCCTAACACTCTAACCCTAACCCCCCATTACCCAACCCCAACCCCCAAACCCCCTAACCCTAACCCCCCAACCCGAACCCCCGACCCCCCAACAATAACCCCCTAACCCTAATGGATCTAACCCTAACCCTAACCCTCTAACCCTAACCCCCCAACCCCCTAACCCCCCAACCCTAACCCCAGACCCCCCAACCGATCTAACCCTAACCCTAACCCTCTAACCCTAACCCCCCAACCCCCTAACCCCCCAACCCTAACCCCCTAACCCTAACGGATCTAACCCTAACCCTCTAACCCTAACCCCCCAACCCCCTAACCCCCCAACCCTAACCCCCTAACCCTAACGGATCTAACCCTAACCCCCCAACCCTATTAGATCTAACCCTAACCCTAATCCTCTAACCCTAACCCCCCAACATCTAACCCCCCAAGTACCCAACCCCAACCCCCAAAACCCCTAACCCTAACCCCCCAACCCCCTAACCCCCAACCCTAAACCCCCAACCCTAAACCCCGACCCCCCAACCCTAACAGATCTAACCCTAACACTCTAACCCTAACCCCCCAAGTACCCAACCCCAACCCCCAAACCCCCTAATCCCCCAACCCCCTAAGCCCCAACCCTAAACCCCCAACCCTAACCCCCAAACCCCAACCCTAACCCCCTAACCCTAACGGATCTAACCCTAACCCTAACCCTAACCCCATGGACCCCCATTCTCATTTTGGTCCCCCCCCCAACTCATTTTGGTTCCCCCCCCCCGGTGCGCCCCACAAATGGGTCCCCCGGGAAACAAAACCCCGCACACTTGGTTCCCCCCTCATTTTGGTTCCCCCCCCGGTGCGCCCCACATATGGGTCCCCCCGGAAACAAAACCCCGCACACTTGGTTCCCCCCTCATTTTGGTTCCCCCCCCCCGGTGCGCCGCACAAATGGGTCCCCCCGGAAACAAAACCCCGCACACTTGGTTCCCCCCTCATTTTGGTTCCCCCCCCCGGTGCGCCCCACAAATGGGGCCCCCCGGAAACAAAACCCCGCACACTTGGTTCCCCCCTCATTTTGGTTCCCCCACCCCGGTGCGCCCCACAAATGTGTCCCCCCGGAAACAGCACCCCGCACACTTGGTTCCCCCCCCCCCCCGCCCCATCCTTGGGGTCCCCCTTAGCCCCATGGACCCCCCCCCCCCTTGGTGCCCCCCCCCATTTTGTCTCCCCCCCCGTCCTACCCGTGCCCGCAGCAGCCGCTCGCACTCTGCCAGCGCCTTCCGCACCCGATGCTGCATCTCGGCCAGGTGGAGGCAAGCGCTGGAAGGGGGGGAATAAATTGGGGGGGGTCAATTTGGGGGGGGTCTGGGGGCATTTTGGGGGTTGGGGGCGCATTTAGGGGGCGGAGGGGACTGGTTCTCACCTGTAGGACTCGGCGTCGAGCCCCCCCGGGGGCAGCTGCAGGGCCAGGATGCATGGGGGGGTGCGGGGAGGGGCATGTCAGCACCCCCCAGACCGAAACCCCAAAACCGCTGCCGTTGACCCCAAAACCGCCGCCGTTGACCCCAAGGTGGCCGCTGGTGACGCCGGTAGGGCCACCGGGCGCCCCGCGGGCCACAAGTACCCAACCCCAACCCCCAAACCCCCTAACCCTAACCCCCCAACCCGAACCCACGACCCCCCAACCATAACCCCCTAACCCTAACGGATCTAACCCTAACCCTAACCCTCTAACCCTAACCCCCCAACCCCCTAACCCCCCAACCCTAACCCCCGACCCCCTAACCGATCTAACCCTAACCCTAACCCTCTAACACTAACCCCCCAACCCTAACCCCCTAACACTAACGGATCTAACCCTAACCCCCCAACCCTAACAGATCTAACCCTAACCCTAATCCTCTAACCCTAACCCCCCATCCTAACCCCCCAAGTACCCAACCCCAACCCCCAAACCCCCTAACCCTAACCCCCCAACCCCCTAACCCCACACCCTAAACCCCCAACCCTAACCCCCTAACCCTAACGGATCTAACCCTAATCCTCTAACCCTAACGCCCAAACCCCCTAACCCCCTAACCCTAACGGATCTAAGACTAACCCTAACCCCCTAACCCTAACACCCCCAACCCCCTAACCCCCTAACCCTAACGGATCTAACCCTAATCCTCTAACCCTAACGCCCAAACCCCCTAACCCCCTAACCCTAACGGATCTAAGCCTAACCCTAACCCCCCAACCCTAACCCCCGACTCCCCAACCATAACCCCCTAACCCTAACGGATCTAACCCTAACCCTAACCCTCTAACCCTAACCCCCCAAACCCCCTAACCCCCTAAACCTAACAGATCTAAGCCTAACCCTAACCCCCCAACCCTAACCCCCGACTCCCCAACCATAACCCCCTAACCCTAACGGATCTAACCCTAACCCTCTAACCCTAACCCCCCAACCCCCTAACCCCCCAACCCTAACCCCCGACACCCCAACCGATCTAACCCTAACCCTAACCCTCTAACCCTAACCCCCCAACCCCCTAACCCCCCAACCCTAACCCCCTAACCCTAACGGATCTAACCCTAACCCCCTAACCCTTACCCCCCAACCCCCTAACCCCCAACCCTAAACCCCCAACCCTAAACCCCGACCCCCCAACCCTAACAGATCTAACCCTAACACTCTAACCCTAACCCCCCATTACCCAACCCCAACCCCCAAACCCCCTAACCCTAACCCCCCAACCCGAACCCCCGACCCCCCAACAATAACCCCCTAACCCTAATGGATCTAACCCTAACCCTAACCCTCTAACCCTAACCCCCCAACCCCCTAACCCCCCAACCCTAACCCCAGACCCCCCAACCGATCTAACCCTAACCCTAACCCTCTAACCCTAACCCCCCAACCCCCTAACCCCCCAACCCTAACCCCCTAACCCTAACGGATCTAACCCTAACCCTCTAACCCTAACCCCCCAACCCCCTAACCCCCCAACCCTAACCCCCTAACCCTAACAGATCTAACCCTAACCCCCCAACCCTATTAGATCTAACCCTAACCCTAACCCTCTAACCCTAACCCCCCAACATCTAACCCCCCAAGTACCCAACCCCAACCCCCAAACCCCCTAACCCTAACCCCCCAACCCCCTAACCCCCAACCCTAAACCCCCAACCCTAAACCCCGACCCCCCAACCCTAACAGATCTAACCCTAACACTCTAACCCTAACCCCCCAAGTACCCAACCCCAACCCCCAAACCCCCTAATCCCCCAACCCCCTAAGCCCCAACCCTAAACCCCCAACCCTAATCCCCAAACCCCAACCCTAACCCCCTAACCCTAACGGATCTAACCCTAACCCTAACCCTAACCCCATGGACCCCCATTCTCATTTTGGTCCCCCCCCCAACTCATTTTGGTTCCCCCCCCCGGTGCGCCCCACAAATGGGTCCCCCGGGAAACAAAACCCCGCACACTTGGTTCCCCCCTCATTTTGGTTCCCCCCCCGGTGCGCCCCACATATGGGTCCCCCCGGAAACAAAACCCCGCACACTTGGTTCCCCCCTCATTTTGGTTCCCCCCCAGTGCGCCCCACAAATGGGTCCCCCCGGAAACAAAACCCCACACACTTGGTTCCCCCCTCATTTTGGTTCCCCCCCCCGATGCGCCCCACAAATGGGTCCCCCCGGAAACAAAACCCCGCACACTTGGTTCCCCCCTCATTTGGGTTCCCCCCTCGGTGCGCCCCACAAAAGGGTCCCCCCGGAAACAAAACCACGCACACTTGGTTCCCCCCTCATTTTGGTTCCCCGCCCTGGTGCGCCGCACAAATGGGTCCCCCCGGAAACAAAACCCCGCACACTTGGTTCCCCCCTCATTTTGGTTCCCCCACCCCGGTGCGCCCCACAAATGGGTCCCCCCGGAAACAAAACCCCGCACACTTGGTTCCCCCCTCATTTTGGTTCCCCCACCCCGGTGCGCCCCACAAATGTGTCCCCCCGGAAACAGCACCCCGCACACTTGGTTCCCCCCTCATTTTGGTTCCCCCCCCCCCCCGCCCCATCCTTGGGGTCCCCCCTAGCCCCATGGACCCCCCCCCCTTGGTGCCCCCCCCCCATTTTGTCTCCCCCCCCGTCCTACCCGTGCCCGCAGCAGCTGCTCGCACTCTGCCAGCGCCTTCCGCACCCGATGCTGCATCTCGGCCAGGTGGAGGCAAGCGCTGGAGGGGGGGGAATAAATTGGGGGGGGTCAATTTGGGGGGGGTCTGGGGGCACTTTGGGGGTTGGGGGCGCATTTAGGGGGCGGAGGGGACTGGTTCTCACCTGTAGGACTCGGCGTCGTGCCCCCCCGGGGGCAGCTGCAGGGCCAGGATGCCTGGGGGGGTGCGGGGAGGGGCATGTCAGCACCCCCCAGACCGAAACCCCAAAACCGCTGCCGTTGACCCCAAAACCGCCGCCGTTGACCCCAAGGTGGCCGCTGGTGACGCCGGTAGGGCCACCGGGCGCCCCGCGGGCCACAAGTACCCAACCCCAACCCCCAAACCCCCTAACCCTAACCCCCCAACCCGAACCCACGACCCCCCAACCATAACCCCCTAACCCTAACGGATCTAACCCTAACCCTAACCCTCTAACCCTAACCCCCCAACTCCCTAACCCCCCAACCCTAACCCCCGACCCCCCAACCGATCTAACCCTAACCCTAACCCTCTAACCCTAACCCCCCAACCCTAACCCCCGACCCCCCAACCCTAACCCCCTAACCCTAACGGATCTAACCCTAACCCCCCAACCCTAACAGATCTAACCCTAACCCTAATCCTCTAACCCTAACCCCCCATCCTAACCCCCCAAGTACCCAACCCCAACCCCCAAACCCCCTAACCCTAACCCCCCAACCCCCTAACCCCACACCCTAAACCCCCAACCCTAACCCCCAAACCCTAACGGATCTAACCCTAATCCTCTAACCCTAAAGCCCAAACCCCCTAACACCCTAACCCTAATGGATCTAAGCCTAACCCTAACCCTCTAACCCTAACCCCCCAACCCCCTAACCCCCCAACCCTAACCCCCTAACCCTAACGGATCTAACCCTAACCCTCTAACCCTAACCCCCCAACCCCCTAACCCCCCAACCCTAACCCCCTAACCCTAACGGATCTAACCCTAACCCCCCAACCCTATTAGATCTAACCCTAACCCTAATCCTCTAACCCTAACCCCCCAACACCTAACCCCCCAAGTACCCAACCCCAACCCCCAAACCCCCTAACCCTAACCCCCCAACCCCCTAACCCCCAACCCTAAACCCACAACCCTAAACCCCGACCCCCCAACCCTAACAGATCTAACCCTAACACTCTAACCCTAACCCCCCAAGTACCCAACCCCAACCCCCAAACCCCCTAATCCCCCAACCCCCTAAGCCCCAACCCTAAACCCCCAACCCTAACCCCCAAACCCCAACCCTAACCCCCTAACCCTAACGGATCTAACCCTAACCCTAACCCTAACCCCATGGACCCCCATTCTCATTTTGGTTCCCCCCCAACTCATTTTGGTTCCCCCCCCCGGTGCGCCCCACAAATGGGTCGCCCCGGAAAGAAAACCCCGCACACTTGGTTCCCCCCTCATTTTGGTTCCCCCCCCGGTGCGCCCCACAAATGGGTCCCCCCGGAAAGAAAACCCCGCACACTTGGTTCCCCCCTCATTTTGGTTCCCCCCCCGGTGCGCCCCACAAATGGGTCCCCCCGGAAACAAAACCCCGCACACTTGGTTCCCCCCTCATATTGGTTCCCCCCCCGGTGCGCCCCACAAATGGGTCCCCCCGGAAACAACACCCCGCACACTTGGTTCCCCCCTCATTTTGGTTCCCCCCCCGGTGCGCCCCACAAATGGGTCCCCCCGGAAAGAAAACCCCGCACACTTGGTTCCACCCTCATTTTGGTTCCCCCCCCGGTGCGCCCCACAAATGGGTCCCCCCGGAAAGAAAACCCCGCACACTTGGTTCCCCCCTCATTTTGGTTCCCCCCCCGGTGCGCCCCACAAATGGGTCCCCCCGGAAACAAAACCCCGCACACTTGGTTCCCCCCTCATTTGGGTTCCCCCCTCGGTGCGCCCCACAAATGGGGCCCCCCGGAAACAAAACCCCGCACACTTGGTTCCCCCCTCATTTTGGTTCCCCCACCCCGGTGCGCCCCACAAATGTGTCCCCCCGGAAACAGAACCCCGCACACTTGGTTACCGCCTCATTTTGGTTCCCCCCCCCCCCCGCCCCATCCTTGGGGTCCCCCCTAGCCCCATGGACCCCCCCCCCCTTGGTGCCCCCCCCCCATTTTGTCTCCCCCCCCGTCCTACCCGTGCCCGCAGCAGCCGCTCGCACTCTGCCAGCGCCTTCCGCACCCGATGCTGCATCTCGGCCAGGTGGAGGCAAGCGCTGGAGGGGGGGGAATAAATTGGGGGGGGTCAATTTGGGGGGGGTCTGGGGGCATTTTGGGGGTTGGGGGCGCATTTAGGGGGCGGAGGGGACTGGTTCTCACCTGTAGGACTCGGCGTCGAGCCCCCCCGGGGGCAGCTGCAGGGCCAGGATGCCTGGGGGGGTGCGGGGAGGGGCATGTCAGCACCCCCCAGACCGAAACCCCAAAACCGCTGCCGTTGACCCCAAAACCGCCGCCGTTGACCCCAAGGTGGCCGCTGGTGACGCCGGTAGGGCCACCGGGCGCCCCGCGGGCCACAAGTACCCAACCCCAACCCCCAAAACCCTAACCCTAACACCCCAACCCGAACCCCCGACCCCCCAACCATAACCCCCGACCCCCCAACAGATCTAACCCTAACCCTAACCCTCTAACCCTAACCCCCCAACCCCCTAACCCCCCAACCCTAACCCCCTAACCCTAACGGATCTAACCCTAACCCTCTAACCCTAACCCCCCAACCCCCTAACCCCCCAACCCTAACCCCCTAACCCTAACGGATCTAACCCTAACCCCCCAACCCTATTAGATCTAACCCTAACCCTAATCCTCTAACCCTAACCCCTAACACCTAACCTCCCAAGTACCCAACCCCAACCCCCAAACCCCCTAACCCTAACCCCCCAACCCCCTAACCCCCAACCCTAAACCCACAACCCTAAACCCCGACCCCCCAACCCTAACAGATCTAACCCTAACACTCTAACCCTAACCCCCCAAGTACCCAACCCCAACCCCCAAACCCCCTAATCCCCCAACCCCCTAAGCCCCAACCCTAAACCCCCAACCCTAATCCCCAAACCCCAACCCTAACCCCCTAACCCTAACGGATCTAACCCTAACCCTAACCCTAACCCCATGGACCCCCATTCTCATTTTGGTTCCCCCCCCAACTCATTTTGGTTCCCCCCCCGGTGCGCCCCACAAATGGGTCGCCCCGGAAAGAAAACCCCGCACACTTGGTTCCCCCCTCATTTTGGTTCCCCCCCCGGTGCGCCCCACAAATGGGTCCCCCCGGAAAGAAAACCCCGCACACTTGGTTCCCCCCTCATTTTGGTTCCCCCCCCCGGTGCGCCCCACAAATGGGTCCCCCCGGAAACAAAACCCCGCACACTTGGTTCCCCCCTCATATTGGTTCCCCCCCCCGTGCGCCCCACAAATGGGTCCCCCCGGAAACAACACCCCGCACACTTGGTTCCCCCCTCATTTTGGTTCCCCCCCGGTGCGCCCCACAAATGGGTCCCCCCGGAAACAAAACCCCGCACACTTGGTTCCCCCCTCATTTTGGTTCCCCCCCGGTGCGCCCCACAAATGGGTCCCCCCGGAAACAAAACCCCACACACTTGGTTCCCCCCTCATATTGGTTCCCCCCCCCCGGTGCGCCCCACAAATGGGTCCCCCCGGAAACAAAACCCCGCACACTTGGTTCCCCCCTCATTTTGGTTCCCCCCCCGGTGCGCCCCACAAATGGGTCCCCCCGGAAACAAAACCCCGCACACTTGGTTCCCCCCTCATTTGGGTTCCCCCCTCGGTGCGCCCCACAAATGGGGCCCCCCGGAAACAAAACCCCGCACACTTGGTTCCCCCCTCATTTTGGTTCCCCCACCCCGGTGCGCCCCACAAATGTGTCCCCCCGGAAACAGAACCCCGCACACTTGGTTACCGCCTCATTTTGGTTCCCCCCCCCCCCGCCCCATCCTTGGGGTCCCCCCTAGCCCCATGGACCCCCCCCCCCCTTGGTGCCCCCCCCCCCATTTTGTCTCCCCCCCCGTCCTACCCGTGCCCGCAGCAGCCGCTCGCACTCTGCCAGCGCCTTCCGCACCCGATGCTGCATCTCGGCCAGGTGGAGGCAAGCGCTGGAGCGGGGGGAATAAATTGGGGGGGGTCAATTTGGGGGGGGTCTGGGGGCATTTTGGGGGTTGGGGGCGCATTTAGGGGGCGGAGGGGACTGGTTCTCACCTGTAGGACTCGGCGTCGAGCCCCCCCGGGGGCAGCTGCAGGGCCAGGATGCCTGGGGGGGTGCGGGGAGGGGCATGTCAGCACCCCCCAGACCGAAACCCCAAAACCGCTGCCGTTGACCCCAAAACCGCCGCCGTTGACCCCAAGGTGGCCGCTGGTGACGCCGGTAGGGCCACCGGGCGCCCCGCGGGCCACAAGTACCCAACCCCAACCCCCAAACCCCCTAACCCTAACACCCCAACCCGAACCCCCGACCCCCCAACCATAACCCCCGACCCCCCAACAGATCTAACCCTAACCCTAACCCTCTAACCCTAACCCCCATACCCCCTAACCCCCCAACCCTAACCCCCTAACCCTAACGGATCTAACCCTAACCCTCTAACCCTAACCCCCCAACCCCCTAACCCCCCAACCCTAACCCCCTAACCCTAACGGATCTAACCCTAACCCCCCAACTCTATTAGATCTAACCCTAACCCTAATCCTCTAACCCTAACCCCCCAACACCTAACCCCCCAAGTACCCAACCCCAACCCCCAAACCCCCTAACCCTAACCCCCCAACCCCCTAACCCCCAACCCTAAACCCCCAACCCTAAACCCCGACCCCCCAACCCTAACAGATCTAACCCTAACACTCTAACCCTAACCCCCCAAGTACCCAACCCCAACCCCCAAACCCCCTAATCCCCCAACCCCCTAACCCCCAACCCTAAACCCCCAACCCTAATCCCCAAACCCCAACCCTAACCCCCTAACCCTAACGGATCTAACCCTAACCCTAACCCTAACCCCATGGACCCCCATTCTCATTTTGGTTCCCCCCCCAACTCATTTTGGTTCCCCCCCCCGGTGCGCCCCACAAATGGGTCCCCCCGGAAACAAAACCCCGCACACTTGGTTCCCCCCTCATTTTGGTTCCACCCCCGGTGCGCCCGACAAATGGGTCCCCCCGGAAACAAAACCCCGCACACTTGGTTCCCCCCTCATTTTGGTTCCCCCCCCGGTGCGCCCCACAAATGGGGCCCCCCGGAAACAAAAGCCCGCACACTTGGTTCCCCCCTCATTTTGGTTGCCCCACCCCGGTGCGCCCCACAAATGTGTCCCCCCGGATACAGCACCCCGCACACTTGGTTCCCGCCTCATTTTGGTTCCCCCCCCCCCGCCCCATCCTTGGGGTCCCCCCTAGCCCCATGGACCCCCCCCCCTTGGTGCCCCCCCCCCATTTTGTCTCCCCCCCCCGTCCTACCCGTGCCCGCAGCAGCCGCTCGCACTCTGCCAGCGCCTTCCGCACCCGATGCTGCATCTCGGCCAGGTGGAGGCAAGCGCTGGATGGGGGGGAATAAATTGGGGGGGGTCAATTTGGGGGGGGTCTGGGGGCATTTTGGGGGTTGGGGGCGCATTTAGGGGGCGGAGGGGACTGGTTCTCACCTGTAGGACTCGGCGTCGAGCCCCCCCGGGGGCAGCTGCAGGGCCAGGATGCCTGGGGGGGTGCGGGGAGGGGTATGTCAGCACCCCCCAGACCGAAACCCCAAAACCGCTGCCGTTGACCCCAAAACCGCCGCCGTTGACCCCAAGGTGGCCGCTGGTGACGCCGGTAGGGCCACCGGGCGCCCCGCGGGCCACAAGTACCCAACCCCAACCCCCAAACCCCCTAACCCTAACCCCCCAACCCGAACCCACGACCCCCCAACCATAACCCCCTAACCCTAACGGATCTAACCCTAACCCTAACCCTCTAACCCTAACCCCCCAACCCCCTAACCCCTCAACCCTAACCCCCGACCCCCCAACCGATCTAACCCTAACCCTAACCCACTAACCCTAACCCCCCAACACCTAACCCCCCAAGTACCCAACCCCAACCCCCTAACCCCCCAACCCTAACCCCCTAACCCTAACGGATCTAACCCTAACCCCCCAACCCTATTAGATCTAACCCTAACCCTAATCCTCTAACCCTAACCCCCCAACACCTAACCCCCCAAGTACCCAACCCCAACCCCCAAACCCCCTAACCCTAACCCCCCAACCCCCTAACCCCCAACCCTAAACCCCCAACCCTAAACCCCGACCCCCCAACCCTAACAGATCTAACCCTAACACTCTAACCCTAACCCCCCAAGTACCCAACCCCAACCCCCAAACCCCCTAATCCCCCAACCCCCTAAGCCCCAACCCTAAACCCCCAACCCTAACCCCCAAACCCCAACCCTAACCCCCTAACCCAAACGGATCTAACCCTAACCCTAACCCTAACCCCATGGACCCCCATTCTCATTTTGGTTCCCCCCCAACTCATTTTGCTTTCCCCCCCCCCGGTGCGCCCCACAAATGGGTCCCCTCGGAAACAAAACCCCGCACACTTGGTTCCCCCCTCATTTTGGTTCCCCCCCCCGGTGCGCCCCACAAATGGGTCCCCCCGGAAACAAAACCCGCACACTTGGTTCCCCCCTCATTTTGGTTCCCCCCCGGTGCGCCCCACAAATGGGTCCCCCCGGAAACAAAACCCCGCACACTTGGTTCCCCCCTCATTTTGGTTCCCCCCCCGGTGCGCCCCACAAATGGGTCCCCCCGGAAACAAAACCCCGCACACCTGGTTCCCCCCTCATTTTGGTTCCCCCCCCGGTGCGCCGCACAAATGGGTCCCCCCGGAAACAAAACCCCGCACACTTGGTTCCCCCCTCATTTTGGTTCCCCCCCCCGGTGCGCCGCACAAATGGGTCCCCCCGGAAACAAAACCCCGCACACTTGGTTCCCCCCTCATTTTGGTTCCCCCCCCCGGTGCGCCCCACAAATGGGGCCCCCCGGAAACAAAACCCCGCACACTTGGTTCGCCCCTCATTTTGGTTCCCCCACCCCGGTGCGCCCCACAAATGTGTCCCCCCGGAAACAGCACCCCGCACACTTGGTTCCCCCCCCCCCCCGCCCCATCCTTGGGGTCCCCCCTAGCCCCATGGACCCCCCCCCCCCCTTGGTGCCCCCCCCCATTTTGTCTCCCCCCCCCGTCCTACCCGTGCCCGCAGCAGCCGCTCGCACTCTGCCAGCGCCTTCCGCACCCGATGCTGCATCTCGGCCAGGTGGAGGCAAGCGCTGGATGGGGGGGAATAAATTGGGGGGGGTCAATTTGGGGGGGGTCTGGGGGCATTTTGGGGGTTGGGGGCGCATTTAGGGGGCGGAGGGGACTGGTTCTCACCTGTAGGACTCGGCGTCGAGCCCCCCCGGGGGCAGCTGCAGGGCCAGGATGCCTGGGGGGGTGCGGGGAGGGGCATGTCAGCACCCCCCAGACCGAAACCCCAAAACCGCTGCCGTTGACCCCAAAACCGCCGCCGTTGACCCCAAGGTGGCCGCTGGTGACGCCGGTAGGGCCACCGGGCGCCCCGCGGGCCACAAGTACCCAACCCCAACCCCCAAACCCCCTAACCCTAACCCCCCAACCCGAACCCCCGACCCCCCAACCATAACCCCCTAACCCTAACGGATCTAACCCTAACCCTAACCCTCTAACCCTAACCCCCCAACCCCCTAACCCCCCAACCCTAACCCCCGACCCCCTAACCGATCTAACCCTAACCCTAACCCTCTAACACTAACCCCCCAACCCTAACCCCCTAACCCTAACGGATCTAACCCTAACCCCCCAACCCTAACAGATCTAACCCTAACCCTAATCCTCTAACCCTAACCCCCCATCCTAACCCCCCAAGTACCCAACCCCAACCCCCAAACCCCCTAACCCTAACCCCCCAACCCCCTAACCCCACACCCTAAACCCCCAACCCTAACCCCCTAACCCTAACGGATCTAACCCTAATCCTCTAACCCTAACGACCAAACCCCCTAACCCCCTAACCCTAATGGATCTAAGACTAACCCTAACCCCCTAACCCTAACACCCCCAACCCCCTAACCCCCTAACCCTAACGGATCTAACCCTAATCCTCTAACCCTAACGCCCAAACCCCCTAACCCCCTAACCCTAACGGATCTAAGCCTAACCCTAACCCCCCAACCCTAACCCCCGACTCCCCAACCATAACCCCATAACCCTAACGGATCTAACCCTAACCCTAACCCTCTAACCCTAACCCCCCAAACCCCCTAACCCCCTAAACCTAACAGATATAAGCCTAACCCTAACCCCCCAACCCTAACCCCCGACTCCCCAACCATAACCCCCTAACCCTAACGGATCTAACCCTAACCCTCTAACCCTAACCCCCCAACCCCCTAACCCCCCAACCCTAACCCCCGACACCCCAACCGATCTAACCCTAACCCTAACCCTCTAACCCTAACCCCCCAACCCCCTAACCCCCAACCCTAAACCCCCAACCCTAAACCCCGACCCCCCAACCCTAACAGATCTAACCCTAACACTCTAACCCTAACCCCCCAAGTACCCAACCCCAACCCCCAAACCCCCTAACCCTAACCCCCCAACCCGAACCCCCGACCCCCCAACAATAACCCCCTAACCCTAATGGATCTAACCCTAACCCTAACCCTCTAACCCTAACCCCCCAACCCCCTAACCCCCCAACCCTAACCCCCTAACCCTAACGGATCTAACCCTAACCCTCTAACCCTAACCCCCCAACCCCCTAACCCCCCAACCCTAACCCCCTAACCCTAACGGATCTAACCCTAACCCCCCAACCCTATTAGATCTAACCCTAACCCTAATCCTCTAACCCTAACCCCCCAACACCTAACCCCCCAAGTACCCAACCCCAACCCCCAAACCCCCTAACCCTAACCCCCCAACCCCCTAACCCCCAACCCTAAACCCCCAACCCTAAACCCCGACCCCCCAACCCTAACAGATCTAACCCTAACACTCTAACCCTAACCCCCCAAGTACCCAACCCCAACCCCCAAACCCCCTAATCCCCCAACCCCCTAAGCCCCAACCCTAAACCCCCAACCCTAACCCCCAAACCCCAACCCTAACCCCCTAACCCTAACGGATCTAACCCTAACCCTAACCCTAACCCCATGGACCCCCATTCTCATTTTGGTCCCCCCCCCAACTCATTTTGGTTCCCCCCCCGGTGCGCCTGACAAATGGGTCCCCCGGGAAACAAAACCACGCACACTTGGTTCCCCCCTCATTTTGGTTCCCCCCCGGTGCGCCCCACATATGGGTCCCCCCGGAAACAAAACCCCGCACACTTGGTTCCCCCCTCATTTTGGTTCCCCCCCAGTGCGCCCCACAAATGGGTCCCCCCGGAAACAAAACCCCGCACACTTGGTACCCCCCTCATTTTGGTTCCCCCCCCCGGTGCGCCCCACAAATGGGTCCCCCCGGAAACAAAACCCCGCACACTTGGTTCCCCCCTCATTTGGGTTCCCCCCTCGGTGCGCCCCACAAAAGGGTCCCCCCGGAAACAAAACCACGCACACTTGGTTCCCCCCTCATTTTGGTTCCCCCCCCCGGTGCGCCGCACAAATGGGTCCCCCCGGAAACAAAACCCCGCACACTTGGTTCCCCCCTCATTTTGGTTCCCCCACCCCGGTGCGCCCCACAAATGGGTCCCCCCGGAAACAAAACCCCGCACACTTGGTTCCCCCCTCATTTTGGTTCCCCCACCCCGGTGCGCCCCACAAATGTGTCCCCCCGGAAACAGCACCCCGCACACTTGGTTCCCCCCTCATTTTGGTTCCCCCCCCCCCCCGCCCCATCCTTGGGGTCCCCCCTAGCCCCATGAACCCCCGCCCCTTGGTGCCCCCCCCCCATTTTGTCTCCCCCCCCGTCCTACCCGTGCCCGCAGCAGCAGCTCACACTCTGCCAGCACCTTCCGCACCCGATGCTGCATCTCGGCCAGGTGGAGGCAAGCGCTGGAGGGGGGGGAATAAATTGGGGGGGGTCAATTTGGGGGGGGTCTGGGGGCACTTTGGGGGTTAGGGGCGCATTTAGGGGGCGGAGGGGACTGGTTCTCACCTGTAGGACTCGGCGTCGAGCCCCCCCGGGGGCAGCTGCAGGGCCAGGATGCCTGGGGGGGTGCGGGGAGGGGCATGTCAGCACCCCCCAGACCGAAACCCCAAAACCGCTGCCGTTGACCCCAAAACCGCCGCCGTTGACCCCAAGGTGGCCGCTGGTGACGCCGGTAGGGCCACCGGGCGCCCCGCGGGCCACAAGTACCCAACCCCAACCCCCAAACCCCCTAACCCTAACCCCCCAACCCGAACCCACGACCCCCCAACCGATCTAACCCTAACCCTAACCCTCTAACCCTAACCCCCCAACCCTAACCCCCGACCCCCCAACCCTAACCCCCTAACCCTAACGGATCTAACCCTAACCCCCCAACCCTAACAGATCTAACCCTAACCCTAATCCTCTAACCCTAACCCCCCATCCTAACCCCCCAAGTACCCAACCCCAACCCCCAAACCCCCTAACCCTAACCCCCCAACCCCCTAACCCCACACCCTAAACCCCCAACCCTAACCCCCTAACCCTAACGGATCTAACCCTAATCCTCTAACCCTAAAGCCCAAACCCCCTAACACCCTAACCCTAATGGATCTAAGCCTAACCCTAACCCTCTAACCCTAACCCCCCAACCCCCTAACCCCCCAACCCTAACCCCCTAACCCTAACGGATCTAACCCTAACCCTCTAACCCTAACCCCCCAACCCCCTAACCCCCCAACCCTAACCCCCTAACCCTAACGGATCTAACCCTAACCCCCCAACCCTATTAGATCTAACCCTAACCCTAATCCTCTAACCCTAACCCCCCAACACCTAACCCCCCAAGTACCCAACCCCAACCCCCAAACCCCCTAACCCTAACCCCCCAACCCCCTAACCCCCAACCCTAAACCCCCAACCCTAAACCCCGACCCCCCAACCCTAACAGATCTAACCCTAACACTCTAACCCTAACCCCCCAAGTACCCAACCCCAACCCCCAAACCCCCTAATCCCCCAACCCCCTAAGCCCCAACCCTAAACCCCCAACCCTAATCCCCAAACCCCAACCCTAACCCCCTAACCCTAACGGATCTAACCCTAACCCTAACCCTAACCCCATGGACCCCCATTCTCATTTTGGTTCCCCCCCAACTCATTTTGGTTCCCCCCCCCGGTGCGCCCCACAAATGGGTCGCCCCGGAAAGAAAACCCCGCACACTTGGTTCCCCCCTCATATTGGTTCCCCCCCCCCCGGTGCGCCCCACAAATGGGTCCCCCCGGAAAGAAAACCCCGCAAACTTGGTTCCCCCCTCATTTTGGTTCCCCCCCCGGTGCGCCCCACAAATGGGTCCCCCCGGAAACAACACCCCGCACACTTGGTTCCCCCCTCATTTTGGTTCCCCCCCCGGTGCGCCCCACAAATGGGTCCCCCCGGAAACAAAACCCCGCACACTTGGTTCCCCCCTCATATTGGTTCCCCCCCCCGGTGCGCCCCACAAATGGGTCCCCCCGGAAACAAAACCCCGCACACTTTGTTCCCCCCTCATTTTGGTTCCCACCCCGGTGCGCCCCACAAATGAGTCCCCCCGGAAACAAAACCCCGCACACTTGGTTCCCCCCTCATTTTGGTTCCTCCCCGCGGTGAGCCCCACAAATGGGGCCCCCCGGAAACAAAACCCCCGCACACTTGGTTCCCCCCTCATTTTGGTTCCCCCACCCCGGTGCGCCCCACAAATGGGTCCCCCCGGAAACAGAACCCCGCACACTTGGTTACCGCCTCATTTTGGTTCCCCCCCCCCCCCGCCCCATACTTGGGGTCCCCCCTAGCCCCATGGACCCCCCCCCCCTTGGTGCCCCCCCCCCATTTTGTCTCCCCCACCGTCCTACCCGTGCCCGCAGCAGCCGCTCGCACTCTGCCAGCGCCTTCTGCACCCGATGCTGCATCTCGGCCAGGTGGAGGCAAGCGCTGGAGGGGGGGGAATAAATTGGGGGGGGTCAATTTGGGGGGGGTCTGGGGGCATTTTGGGGGTTGGAGGCGCATTTAGGGGGCGGAGGGGACTGGTTCTCACATGTAGGACTCGGTGTCGAGCCCCCCCGGGGGCAGCTGCAGGGCCAGGATGCCTGGGGGGGTGCGGGGAGGGGCATGTCAGCACCCCCCAGACCGAAACCCCAAAACCGCTGCCGTTGACCCCAAAACCGCCGCCGTTGACCCCAAGGTGGCCGCTGGTGACGCCGGTAGGGCCACCGGGCGCCCCGCGGGCCACAAGTACCCAACCCCAACCCCCAAACCCCCTAACCCTAACCCCCCAACCCGAACCCACGACCCCCCAACCATAACCCCCTAACCCTAACGGATCTAACCCTAACCCTAACCCTCTAACCCTAACCCCCCAACCCCCTAACCCCCCAACCCTAACCCCCGACCCCCTAACCGATCTAACCCTAACCCTAACCCTCTAACCCTAACCCCCCAACCCTAACAGATCTAACCCTAACCCTAATCCTCTAACCCTAACCCCCCATCCTAACCCCCCAAGTACCCAACCCCAACCCCCAAACCCCCTAACCCTAACCCCCCAACCCCCTAACCCCACACCCTAAACCCCCAACCCTAACCCCCTAACCCTAACGGATCTAACCCTAATCCTCTAACCCTAACGCCCAAACCCCCTAACCCCCTAACCCTAACGGATCTAAGACTAACCCTAACCCCCTAACCCTAACACCCCCAACCCCCTAACCCCCTAACCCTAACGGATCTAACCCTAATCCTCTAACCCTAACGCCCAAACCCCCTAACCCCCTAACCCTAACGGATCTAAGCCTAACCCTAACCCCCCAACCCTAACCCCCGACTCCCCAACCATAACCCCCTAACCCTAACGGATCTAACCCTAACCCTAACCCTCTAACCCTAACCCCCCAAACCCCCTAACCCCCTAAACCTAACAGATCTAAGCCTAACCCTAACCCCCCAACCCTAACCCCCGACTCCCCAACCATAACCCCCTAACCCTAACGGATCTAACCCTAACCCTCTAACCCTAACCCCCCAACCCCCTAACCCCCCAACCCTAACCCCCGACACCCCAACCGATCTAACCCTAACCCTAACCCTCTAACCCTAACCCCCCAACCCCCTAACCCCCCAACCCTAACCCCCTAACCCTAACGGATCTAACCCTAACCCCCTAACCCTTACCCCCCAACCCCCTAACCCCCAACCCTAAACCCCCAACCCTAAACCCCGACCCCCCAACCCTAACAGATCTAACCCTAACACTCTAACCCTAACCCCCCATTACCCAACCCCAACCCCCAAACCCCCTAACCCTAACCCCCCAACCCGAACCCCCGACCCCCCAACAATAACCCCCTAACCCTAATGGATCTAACCCTAACCCTAACCCTCTAACCCTAACCCCCCAACCCCCTAACCCCCCAACCCTAACCCCAGACCCCCCAACCGATCTAACCCTAACCCTAACCCTCTAACCCTAACCCCCCAACCCCCTAACCCCCCAACCCTAACCCCCTAACCCTAACGGATCTAACCCTAACCCTCTAACCCTAACCCCCCAACCCCCTAACCCCCCAACCCTAACCCCCTAACCCTAACGGATCTAACCCTAACCCCCCAATCCTATTAGATCTAACCCTAACCCTAATCCTCTAACCCTAACCCCCCAACATCTAACCCCCCAAGTACCCAACCCCAACCCCCAAACCCCCTAACCCTAACCCCCCAACCCCCTAACCCCCAACCCTAAACCCCCAACCCTAAACCCCGACCCCCCAACCCTAACAGATCTAACCCTAACACTCTAACCCTAACCCCCCAAGTACCCAACCCCAACCCCCAAACCCCCTAATCCCCCAACCCCCTAAGCCCCAACCCTAAACCCCCAACCCTAACCCCCAAACCCCAACCCTAACCCCCTAACCCTAACGAATCTAACCCTAACCCTAACCCTAACCCCATGGACCCCCATTCTCATTTTGGTTCCCCCCCAACTCATTTTGGTTCCCCCCCCCGGTGCGCCCCACAAATGGGTCCCCCGGAAAGAAAACCCCGCACACTTGGTTCCCCCCTCATTTTGGTTCCCCCCCCGGTGCGCCCCACAAATGGGTCCCCCCGGAAAGAAAACCCCGCACACTTGGTTCCCCCCTCATTTTGGTTCCCCCCCCGGTGCGCCCCACAAATGGGTCCCCCCGGAAAGAAAACCCCGCACACTTGGTTCCCCCCTCATATTGGTTCTCCCCCCCCCGGTGCGCCCCACATATGGGTCCCCCCGGAAACAAAACCCCGCACACTTGGTTCCCCCCTCATTTTGGTTCCCCCCCCGGTGCGCCCCACAAATGGGTCCCCCCGGAAAGAAAACCCCGCACACTTGGTTCCCCCCTCATTTTGGTTCCCCCCCCCGGTGCGCCGCACAAATGGGTCCCCCCCGGAAACAAAACCCCGCACACTTGGTTCCCCCCCTCATATTGGTTCCCCCCCCCCGGTGCGCCCCACAAATGGGTCCCCCCCGGAAACAAAACCCCGCACTCTTGGTTCCCCCCTCATTTTGGTTCCCCGCCCTGGTGCGCCGCAAAAATGGGTCCCCCCGGAAACAAAACCCTGCACACTTGGTTCCCCCCTCATTTTGGGTTCCCCCCCGCGGTGCGCCCCCACAAATGGGGCCCCCCCGGAAACAAAACCGCCGCACACTTGGTTCCCCCATCATTTTGGTTCCCCCACCCCGGTGCGCCCCACAAATGTGGTCCCCCCCGGAAACAGAACCGCCGCACACTTGGTTACCGCCTCATTTTGGTTCCCCCCCCCCCCCGCCCCATCCTTGGGGTCCCCCCCTAGCCCCATGGACCCCCCCCCCCCTTGGTGCCCCCCCCCCATTTTGTCTCCCCCCCCCGTCCTACCCGTGCCCGCAGCAGCTGCTCGCACTCTGCCAGCGCCTTCCGCACCCGATGCTGCATCTCGGGCCAGGTGGAGGCAAGCGCTGGAGGGGGGGGAATAAATTGGGGGGGGGTCAATTTGGGGGGGGGTATGGGGGCACTTTGGGGGTTGGGGGCGCATTTAGGGGGCGGAGGGGACTGGTTCTCACCTGTAGGACTCGGCGTCGTGCCCCCCCGGGGGCAGCTGCAGGGCCAGGATGCCTGGGGGGGGTGCGGGGAGGGGCATGTCAGCACCCCCCAGACCGAAACCCCAAAACCGCTGCCGTTGACCCCAGAAACCGCCGCCGTTGACCCCAAGGTGGCCGCTGGTGACGCCGGTAGGGCCACCGGGCGCCCCGCGGGCCACAAGTACCCAACCCCAATCCCCCAAACCCCCTAACCCTAACCCCCCAACCCGAAACCCCCGACCCCCCCAACCATAACCCCCTAACCCTAACGGATCTAACCCTAACCCTAACCCTCTAACCCTAACCCCCCCAACTCCCTAACCCCCCAACCCTAACCCCCCGACCCCCCCAACCGATCTAACCCTAACCCTAACCCTCTAACCCTAACCCCCCAACCCTAACCCCCCGACCCCCCAACCCTAACCCCCTAACCCTAACGGATCTAACCCTAACCCCCCAACCCTAACAGATCTAACCCTAACCCTAATCCTCTAACCCTAACCCCCCATCCTAACCCCCCAAGTACCCAACCCCAACCCCCAAACCCCCTAACCCCTAACCCCCCAACCCCCTAACCCCACACCCTAAACCCCCAACCCTAACCCCCTAACCCTAACGGATCTAACCCTAATCCTCTAACCCTAAAGCCAAACCCCCTAACACCCTAACCCTAATGGATCTAAGCCTAACCCTAACCCTCTAACCCTAACCCCCCAACCCCCTAACCCCCCAACCCTAACCCCCTAACCCTAACGGATCTAACCCTAACCCTCTAACCCTAACCCCCCAACCACCCTAACCCCCCAACCCTAACCCCCTAACCCTAACGGATCTAACCCTAACCCCCCAACCCCTATTAGATCTAACCCTAACCCTAATCCTCTAACCCTAACCCCCCCAACACCTAACCCCCCCAAGTACCCAACCGCCAACCCCCAAACCCCCCTAACCCTAACCCCCCAACCCCCTAACCCCCAACCCTAAACCCCCAACGCTAAACCCCGACCCCCC
>NW_027076295.1:0-113388 GCF_963932015.1 Anas acuta | reverse complement strand
CACGCCTGGCAGTCCACTGAAAGCTCGGGCCACAGAAAACGCAATGCGATTCCCCTTGGACCATCCAAAAGTGCCCCCAAAGGACGGCTTTGGGTACATCTGAACTCCCCAGGGGAGCCTTTACGCAGCCCCACATGCAACTGGACCCTCCTTGTTCACTGTTTACAAGCAACCCTAAATATACCCCTAGCCACCATGGCAGAAGACTGAAAACTCGGGCTCCAGAAAATGCGTTTCACGCCCCATTCACCCATCCAGAAGTGCCCCCAAAGGAAGGCTTTGGGTAAAACTGAACTCCCCAGTGGAGCCTTTATGCAGCCCCACATGCAACTGGACCCTCCGGGTTCACTCTTTCACCGCAAGCCTAAATATAGCCCTAGCACGCCTGGCAGTCGACTGAAAGCTCGGCCACAGAAAATGTGTTACTAGCCCCATTTGCCCACCCAAAAGTGCCCCCAAAGGAAGGCTTTGGGTACAAGTGAACTCCCCAGGGGAGCCTTTATGCAGCCACACATGCAACTGGACCCTCCGGGTTCACTCTTTCACAGCAACCCTAAATATAGTCCTGGCCCGCCTGGCAGTCGACTGAAAACTCGGGCCCCAGAAAATGCATTAAAAGCCTAATTCGCCCATCCAAAAGTGGTCCCAGAGGAAGGATTAGGGTACAACAGAACTCCCCAGGGAGCCTTTATGCAGCCCCACATGCAACTGGACCCTCCGATTTCGCTCTTTCACAGCAACCCTAAATATAGCCCTGTCCCACCTGGCAGTCGACTGAAAACTCGGGCCCCAGAAAATGCGTTAAAAGCCTAATTCGCCCATCCAAAAGTGCCCCCAGAGGAAGGCTTTGGGTACAACTGAACTCCCCAGGGGAGCCTTTATGCAGCCCCACATGCAACTGGACCCTCCTTGTTCACTGTTTACGAGCAACCCAAAATATACCCCTAGCCACCATGGCAGAAGACTGAAAACTCGGGCTCCAGAAAATGCATTTCAAGCCCCATTCACCCATCCAGAAGTGCCCCCAAAGGAAGGCTTTGGGTACAAGTGAACTCCCCAGGGGAGCCTTTATGCAGCCCCACATGCAACTGGACCCTCCGGGTTCACTCTTTCACCGCAAGCCTAAATATAGCCCTAGCACGCCTGGCATTCGACTGAAAGCTCGGGCCACAGAAAATGTGTTAGGAGCCCCATTCGCCCATCCAAAAGTGCCCCCAAAGGAAGGCTTTGGGTACATCTGAACTCCCCAGGGGAGCCTTTACGCAGCCCCACATGCGACTGGACCCTCCGTGTTCGCTCTTTACAGCAACCCTAAATATAATACTAGCCAGCATGGCAGAAGACTGAAAACTCAGGCCACAGAAAATGTGTTACGAGCCTAATTCGCCCATCCAAAAGTGCACCCAAAGGAAGGCTTTGGGGACAACTGAACTCCCCAGGGGAGCCTTTATGCAGCCACACATGCAACTGGACCCTCCGGGTTCACTCTTTCACCGCAAGCCTAAATATAGCCCTCGGCGCAATGGGAGAAGACTGAAAAAGCCGGCCTCAGAAAACGCATTGCGATTCTCCGTGGACCATCCAAAAGTGCTCCCAAAGGAAGGCTTTGGGTACAAGTGGACTCCCCAGGGGAGCCTTAACGCAGCCCCACATGCAACTGGACCCTCCGTATTCGCTCTTTCACAGCAACCCTAAATATAGCCCTGGCCCGCCTGGCAGTCGAGTGAAAACTCGGGCCCCAGAAAATGCATTAAAAGCCTAATTCGCCCATCCAAAAGTGCCCCCAGAGGAAGGCTTTGGGTACAACTGAACTCCCCAGGGGAGCCTTTACGCAGCCCCACATGCTACTGGACCCTCCGTGTTCGCTCTTTACAGCAACCCTAAATATACCCCTAGCCAGCATGGCAGAAGACTGAAAACTCGGGCCACAGAAAAAGCATTTCAAGCCACTTTCGCCCATCCAGAAGTGCCCCCAAAGGAAGGCTTTGGGTACAAGTGAACTCCCCAGGGGAGCCTTTATGCAGCCCCACATGCAACTGGACCCTCCGTGTTCGCTATTTCACAGCAACCCTAAATATAGCCCTAGCCAGCATGGCAGAAGACTGAAAACTCGGGCCACAGAAAAAGCGTCAAAAGCCTAATTCGCCCATCCAAAAGTGCCCCCAAAGGAAGGCTTTGGGTACAACTGAACTCCCCAGGGTAGCCTTTAGGCAGGCCCATATGCAACTGGACCCCCCGTGTTCGCTGTTTACAAGCAACCCTAAATATAACACTAGCCAGCATGGCAGAAAACTGAAAACTCGGGCCACAGAAAAAGCGTTTCAAGCCCCATTCACCCATCCAGAAGTGTCCCCAAAGGAAGGCTTTGGGTACAAGTGAACTCCCCAGGGGAGCCTTTATGCAGCCCCACATGCAACTGGACCCTCCGGGTTCACTCTTTTACAGCAACCCTATATATAGCCCTGGCCCGCCTGGCAGTCGATTGAAAACTCGGGCCCCAGAAAATGCGTTAAAAGCCTAATTCGCCCATCCAAAAGTGCCCCCAGAGGAAGGCTTTGGGTACAACTGAACTCCCCAGGGGAGCCTTTACGCAGCCCCACATGCAACTGGACCCTCCTTGTTCACTGTTTACGAGCAACCCTAAATATACCCCTAGCCACCATGGCAGAAAACTGAAAACTCGGGCCAGAGAAAATGCGTTTCAAGCCCCATTCACCCATCCAGAAGTGCTCCCAAAGGAAGGCTTTGGGTACAAGTGAACTCCCCAGGGGAGCCTTTATGCAGCCACACATGCAACTGGACCCTCCGGGTTCACTCTTTCACACCAACACTAAATATAGCCCTGGCCCGCCTGGCATTCGACTGAAAACTCGGGCCCCAGAAAATGCATTAAAAGCCTAATTCGCCCATCCAAAAGTGCCCCCAGAGGAAGGATTAGGGTACAACAGAACTCCCCAGGGGAGCCTTTATGCAGCCCCACATGCAACTGGACCCTCCGATTTCGCTCTTTCACAGCAACCCTAAATATAGCCGTGGCCCACCTGGCAGTCGACTGAAAACTCGGGCCCCAGAAAATGCGTTAAAAGCCTAATTCGCCCATCCAAAAGTGCCCCCAGAGGAAGGCTTTGGGTACAACTGAACTCCCCAGGGGAGCCTTTACGCAGCCCCACATGCTACTGGACCCTCCGTGTTCGCTCTTTACAGCAACCCTAAATATACCCCTAGCCAGCATGGCAGAAGACTGAAAACTCGGGCCACAGAAAAAGCGTCAAAAGCCTAATTCGCCCATCCAAAAGTGCCCCCAGAGGAAGGCTTTGGGTACAACTGAACTCCCCAGGGGAGCCTTTACGCAGCCCCACATGCAACTGGACCCTCCTTGTTCACTGTTTACGAGCAACCCTAAATATACCCCTAGCCACCATGGCAGAAGACTGAAAACTCGGGCTCCAGAAAATGCATTTCAAGCCCCATTCTCCCATCCAGAAGTGCTCCCAAAGGAAGGCTTTGGGTACAAGTGAACTCCCCAGGGGAGCCTTTATGCAGCCCCACATGCAACTGGACCCTCCGGGTTCACTCTTTCACCGCAAGCCTAAATATAGCCCTAGCACGCCTGGCAGTCCACTGAAAGCTCGGGCCACAGAAAATGTGTTATGAGCCCCATTCGCCCATCCAATAGTGCCCCCAAAGGAAGGCTTTGGGTACATCTGAACTCCCCAGGGGAGCCTTTACGCAGCCCCACATGCAACTCGACCCTCCTTGTTCACTGTTTACGAGCAACCCTAAATATACCCCTAGCTACCATGGCAGAAGACTGAAAACTCGGCCTCAGAAAATGCGTTTCAAGCCCCATTCACCCATCCAGAAGTGTCCCCAAAGGAAGGCTTTGGGTACAACTGAACTCCCCAGGGGAGCCTTTATGCAGCCACACATGCAACTGGACCCTCCGGGTTCACTCTTTCACCGCAAGCCTAAATATAGCCCTCGGCGCAATGGGAGAAGACTGAAAAAGCCGGCCTCAGAAAACGCATTGCGATTCTCCGTGGACCATCCAAAAGTGCTCCCAAAGGAAGGCTTTGGGTACAAGTGGACTCCCCAGGGGAGCCTTAACGCAGCCCCACATGCAACTGGACCCTCCGTATTCGCTCTTTCACAGCAACCCTAAATATAGCCCTGGCCCGCCTGGCAGTCGACTGAAAACTCGGGCCCCAGAAAATGCATTAAAAGCCTAATTCGCCCATCCAAAAGTGCCCCCAGAGGAAGGCTTTGGGTACAACTGAACTCCCCAGGGGAGCCTTTACGCAGCCCCACATGCTACTGGACCCTTCGTGTTCGCTCTTTACAGCAACCCTAAATATACCCCTAGCCAGCATGGCAGAAGACTGAAAACTCGGGCCACAGAAAAAGCATTTCAAGCCCCTTTCGCCCATCCAGAAGTGCCCCCAAAGGAAGGCTTTGGGTACAAGTGAACTCCCCAGGGGAGCCTTTATGCAGCCTTACATGCAACTGGACCCTCCAGGTTCACTCTTTCACCGCAAACCTAAATATAGCCCTCGGCGCAATGGGAGAAGACTGAAAAAGCGGGCCTCAGAAAACGCATTGCGATTCCCCTTGGACCATCCAAAAGTGCCCCGAAAGGAAGGCTTTGGGTACAACTGAACTCCCCAGGGGAGCCTTTACGCAGCCCCACATGCAACTGGACCCTCCGTGTTCGCTCTTTACAGCAACCCTAAATATACCCCTAGCCAGCATGGCAGAAGACTGAAAACTCGGGCCACAGAAAAAGCATTTCAAGCCCCTTTCGCCCATCCAGAAGTGCCCCCAAAGGAAGGCTTTGGGTACAAGTGAACTCCCCAGGGGAGCCTTTATGCAGCCCCACATGCAACTGGACCCTCCGTATTCGCTCTTTCACAGCAACCCTAAATATAGCCCTAGCCAGCATGGCAGAAGACTGAAAACTCGGGCCACAGAAAAAGCGTCAAAAGCCTAATTCGCCCATCCAAAAGTGCCCCCAAAGGAAGGCTTTGGGTACAACTGAACTCCCCAGGGTGGCCTTTAGGCAGGCCCATATGCAACTGGACCCCCCGTGTTCGCTGTTTACAAGGAACCCTAAATATAACACTAGCCAGCATGGCAGAAAACTGAAAACTCGGGCCACAGAAAAAGCGTTTCAAGCCCCATTCACCCATCCAGAAGTGCCCCCAAAGGAAGGCTTTGGGTACAAGTGAACTCCCCAGGGGAGCCTTTATGCAGCCCCACATGCAACTGGACCCTCCGGGTTCACTCTTTTACAGCAACCCTATATATAGCCCTGGCCCGCCTGGCAGTCGATTGAAAACTCGGGCCCCAGAAAATGTGTTACGAGCCCCATTCGCCCATCCAAAAGTGCCCCCAGAGGAAGGCTTTGGGTACAAGTGAACTCCCCAGGGGAGCCTTTACGCAGCCCCACATGCAACTGGACCCTCCTTGTTCACTGTTTACGAGCAACCCTAAATATACCCCTAGCCACCATGGCAGAAAACTGAAAACTGGGGCCACAGAAAATGCGTTTCAAGCCCCATTCACCCATCCAGAAGTGCCCCCAAAGGAAGGCTTTGGGTACAAGTGAACTCCCCAGGGGAGCCTTTATGCAGCCACACATGCAACTGGACCCTCCGGGTTCACTCTTTCACAGCAACCCTAAATATAGCCCTGGCCCGCCTGGCAGTCGACTGAAAACTCGGGCCCCAGAAAATGCATTAAAAGCCTAATTCGCCCATCCAAAAGTGCCCCCAGAGGAAGGATTAGGGTACAACAGAACTCCCCAGGGGAGCCTTTATGCAGCCCCACATGCAACTGGACCCTCCGATTTCGCTCTTTCACAGCAACCCTAAATATAGCCCTGGCCCACCTGGCAGTCGACTGAAAACTCGGGCCCCAGAAAATGCGTTAAAAGCCTAATTCGCCCATCCAAAAGTGCCCCCAGAGGAAGGCTTTGGGTACAACTGAACTCCCCAGGGGAGCCTTTACGCAGCCCCACATGCAACTGGACCCTCCTTGTTCACTGTTTACGAGCAACCCAAAATATACCCCTAGCCACCATGGCAGAAGACTGAAAACTCGGGCTCCAGAAAATGCATTTCAAGCCCCATTCACCCATCCAGAAGTGCCCCCAAAGGAAGGCTTTGGGTACAAGTGATCTCCCCAGGGGAGCCTTTATGCAGCCCCACATGCAACTGGACCCTCCGGGTTCACTCTTTCACCGCAAGCCTAAATATAGCCCTAGCACGCCTGGCAGTCGACTGAAAGCTCGGGCCACAGAAAATGTGTTATGAGCCCCATTCGCCCATCCAATAGTGCCCCCAAAGGAAGGCTTTGGGTACATCTCAACTCCCCAGGGGAGCCTTTACGCAGCCCCACATGCAACTCGACCCTCCTTGTTCACTGTTTACGAGCAACCCTAAATATACCCCGAGCTACCATGGCAGAAGACTGAAAACTCGGCCTCAGAAAATGCGTTTCAAGCCCCATTCACCCATCCAGAAGTGTCCCCAAAGGAAGGCTTTGGGTACAACTGAACTCCCCAGGGGAGCCTTTATGCAGCCACACATGCAACTGGACCCTCCGGGTTCACTCTTTCACCGCAAGCCTAAATATAGCCCTCGGCGCAATGGGAGAAGACTGAAAAAGCCGGCCTCAGAAAACGCATTGCGATTCTCCGTGGACCATCCAGAAGTGCCCCCAAAGGAAGGCTTTGGGTACAAGTGAACTCCCCAGGGGAGCCTTTATGCAGCCCCACATGCAACTGGACCCTCCGTATTCGCTCTTTACAGCAACCCTAAATATAACCCTAGCCAGCATGGCAGTCGACTGAAAACTCGGGCCACAGAAAAAGCGTCAAAAGCCTAATTCGCCCATCCAAAAGTGCCCCCAAAGGAAGGCTTTGGGTACATCTGAACTCCCCAGGGGAGCCTTTACGCAGCCCCACATGCAACTGGACCCTCCGTGTTCGCTCTTTACAGCAACCCTAAATATAACCCTAACCAGCATGGCAGAAGACTGAAAACTCGGGCCACAGAAAAAGCGTTTCAATCCCCTTTCGCCCATCCAGAAGTGCCCCCAAAGGAAGGCTTTGGGTACAACTGAACTCCCCAGGGGAGCCTTTATGCAGCCCCACATGCAACTGGACCTTCCAGGTTCACTCTTTCACAGTAACCCTAAATATAGCCCTGGCCCGCCTGGCAGTCGACTGAAAACTCGGGCCCCAGAAAATGCATTAAAAGCCTAATTCGCCCATCCAAAAGTGCCCCCAGAGGAAGGCTTTGGGTACAAGTGAACTCCCCAGGGGAGCCTTTACGCAGCCCCACATGCAACTGGACCCTCCGTATTCGCTCTTTCACAGCAACCTTAAATATAGCCCTTGCCCGCCTGGCAGTCGATTGAAAACTCGGGACCGAGAAAATGCGTTAAAAGCCTAATTCGCCCATCCAAAAGTGCCCCCAGAGGAAGGCTTTGGGTACAAGTGAACTCCCCAGGGGAGCCTTTACGCAGCCCCACATGCAACTGGACCCTCCTTGTTCACTGTTTACGAGCAACCCTAAATATACCCCTAGCCACCATGGCAGAAGACTGAAAAGTCGGGCTCCAGAAAATGCGTTTCAAGCCCCATTCACCCATCCAGAAGTGCCCCCAAAGGAAGGCTTTGGGTACAAGTGAACTCCCCAGGGGATCCTTTACGCAGCCCCACATGCAACTGGACCCTCCGGGTTCACTCTTTCACTGCAAGCCTAAATATAGCCCTCGGCGCAATGGGAGAAGACTGAAAAAGCGGGCCTCAGAAAACGCATTGCGATTCCCCTTGGACCATCCAAAAGTGCCCACAGAGGAAGGCTTTGGGTACAAGTGAACTCCCCAGGGGAGCCTTTATGCAGCCCCACATGCAACTGGACCCTCCGTATTCGCTCTTTCACAGCAACCCTAAATATACCCCTGGCCCGTCTGGCAGTCGACTGAAAACTCGGGCCCCAGAAAATGCATTAAAAGCCTAATTCGCCCATCCAAAAGTGCCCCCAAAGGAAGGCTTTGGGTATAACTGAACTCCCCAGGGGAGCCTTTACGCAGCCCCACATGCAACTGGACCCTCCTTGTTCACTGTTTTCGAGCAACCCTAAATATACCCCTAGCCACCATGGCAGAAGACTGAAAACTCGGGCTCCAGAAAATGCGTTTCAAGCCCCATTCACCCATCCAGAAGTGCCCCCAAAGGAAGGCTTTGGGTACAAGTGAACTCCCCAGGGGAGCCTTTACGCAGCCCCACATGCAACTGGACCCTCCGTATTCGCTCTTTCACTGCAACCCTAAATATAGCCCTAGCCACCATGGCAGAAGACTAAAAATTCGGGCCCGAGAAAACGCGTTAAAAGCCTAATTCGCCCATCCAAAAGTGCCCCCAAAGGAAGGCTTTGGGTACAAGTGAACTCCCCAGGGGAGCCTTTACGCAGCCCCACATGCAACTGGATCCTCCTTGTTCACTGTTTACGAGCAACCCTAAATATACCCCTAGCCACCATGGCAGAAGACTGAAAACTCGGGTTCCAGAAAATGCGTTTCAAGCCCCATTCACCCATCCAGAAGTGCCCCCAAAGGAAGGCTTTGGGTACAAGTGAACTCCCCAGGGGAGCCTTTATGCAGCCTTACATGCAACTGGACCCTCCAGGTTCACTCTTTCACCACAAGCCTAAATATAGCCCTCGGCGCAATGGGAGAAGACTGAAAAAGCGGGCCTCAGAAAACGCATTGCGATTCCCCTTGGACCATCCAAAAGTGCCCCCAAAGGAAGGCTTTGGGTACAACTGAACTCCCCAGGGGAGCCTTAACGCAGCCCCACATGCAACTGGACCCTCCGTATTCGCTCTTTCACAGCAACCCTAAATATAACCCTGTCCCGCATGGCAGACGACTGAAAAATCGGGCCACAGAAAACGTGCTAAAAGCCCCATTCGCCCATCCAAAAGTGCCCCCAAAGGAAGGATTAGGGTACAACAGAACTCCCCAGGGGAGCCTTTATGCAGGCCCATACGCAACTGGACCCCCCGTGTTCACTGTTTACAAGCAACCCTAAATATAACACTAGCCAGCATGGCAGAAAACTGAAAACTCGGGCCACAGAAAATGCATTAAAAGCCTAATTTGACCATCCAAAAGTGCCCCCAAAGGAAGGCTTTGGGTACAACTGAACTCCCCAGGGGAGCCTTTATGCAGCCCCACATGCAACTGGATCCTCCTTGTTCACTGTTTACGAGCAACCCTAAATATACCCCTAGCCACTATGGCAGAAGACTGAAAACTCGGGCTCCAGAAAATGCGTTTCAAGCCCCATTCACCCATCCAGAAGTGTCCCCAAAGGAAGGCTTTGGGTACAACTGAACTCCCCAGGGGAGCCTTTATGCAGCCCCACATGCAACTGGACCCTCCGGGTTCACTCTTTCACCGCAAGCCTAAATATAGCCCTAGCACGCCTGGCAGTCGCCTGAAAGCTCGGGCCACAGAAAATGTGTTACGAGCCCCATTCGCCCATCCAAAAGTGCCCCCAGAGGAAGGCTTTGGGTACATCTGAACTCCCCAGGGGAGCCTTTACGCAGCCCCACATGCAACTGGACTCTCCGTGTTCGCTCTTTACAGCAACCCTAAATATAACCCTAGCCAGCATGGCAGAAGACTGAAAACACAGGCCACAGAAAAAGCGTTTCAAGCCCCTTTCGCCCATCCAGAAGTGCCCCCAAAGGAAGGCTTTGGGTACAAGTGAACTCCCCAGGGGAGCCTTTATGCAGCCCCACATGCAACTGGACCCTCCGTATTCGCTCTTTCACAGCAACCCTAAATATAACCCTGGCCCGCATGGCAGACGACTGAAAAATCGGGCCACAGAAAACGTGATAAAAGCCCCATTCGCCCATCCAAAAGTGCCCCCAGAGGAAGGCTTTGGGTACAACTGAACTCCCCAAAGGAGCCTTTATGCCGGCCCATACGCAACTGGACCCCCCGTGTTCGCAGTTTACAAGCAACCCTAAATATAACACTAGCCAGCATGGCAGAAAACTGAAAACTCGGGCCCCAGAAAATGCATTAAAAGCCTAATTCGCCCATCCAAAAGTGCCCCCAGAGGAAGGCTTTGGGTACATCTGAACTCCCCAGGGGAGCCTTTATGCAGCCCCACATGCAACTGGACCCTCCTTGTTCACTGTTTACGAGCAACCCTAAATATACCCCTAGCCACCATGGCAGAAGACTGAAAACTCGGGCTCCAGAAAATGCGTTTCAAGCCCCATTCACCCATCCAGAAGTGCCCCCAAAGGAAGGCTTTGGGTACATCTGAACTCCCCAGGGGAGACTTTACGCAGCCCCACATGCAACTGGACCCTCCGTGTTCGCTCTTTACAGCAACCCTAAATATAACCCTAGCCAGCATGGCAGAAGACTGAAAACTCGGGCCACAGAAAAAGCGTTTCAAGCCCCTTTCGCCCATTCAGAAGTGCCCCCAAAGGAAGGCTTTGGGTACAAGTGAACTCCCCAGGGGAGCCCTTATGCAGCCCCACATGCAACTGGACCCTCCTTGTTCACTGTTTACGAGCAACCCTAAATATACCCCTAGCCACCATGGCAGAAGACTGAAAACTCGGGCTCCAGAAAATGCGTTTCAAGCCCCATTCACCCATCCAGAAGTGCCCCCAAAGGAAGGCTTTGGGTACAAGTGAACTCCCCAGGGGAGCCTTTATGCAGCCCCACATGCAACTGGACCCTCCGGGTTCACTCTTTCACCGCAAGCCTAAATATAGCCCTAGCACGCCTGGCAGTCGACTGAAAGCTCGGGCCACAGAAAATGTGTTACGAGCCCCATTTGCCCATCCAAAAGTGCCCCCAGAGGAAGGCTTTGGGTACATCTGAACTCCCCAGAGGAGCCTTTACGCAGCCCCACATGCAACTGGACCCTCCGGGTTCACTCTTTCACCGCAAGCCTAAATATAGCCCTAGAACTCCTGGCAGTCGACTGAAAGCTCGGGCCACAGAAAATGTGTTACGAGCCCCATTCGCCCATCCAAAAGTGCCCCCAAAGGAAGGCTTTGGGTACATCTGAACTCCCCAGGGGAGCCTTTATGCAGCCCCACATGCAACTGGACTCTCCTTGTTCACTGTTTACGAGCAACCCTAAATATACCCCTAGCCACCATGGCAGAAGACTGAAAACTCGGGCTCCAGAAAATGCGTTTCAAGCCCCATTCACCCATCCAGAAGTGCCCCCAAAGGAAGGCTTTGGGTACAAGTGAACTCCCCAGGGGAGCCTTTATGCAGCCCCACATGCAACTGGACCCTCCGGGTTCACTCTTTCACCGCAATCCTAAATATAGCCCTAGCACGCCTGGCAGTCGACTGAAAGCTCGGGCCACAGAAAATGTGTTACGAGCCCCATTCGCCCATCCAAAAGTGCCCCCAGAGGAAGGCTTTGGGTACATCTGAACTCCCCAGAGGAGCCTTTACGCAGCCCCACATGCAACTGGACCCTCCGTATTCGCTCTTTCACAGCAACCCTAAATATAGCCCTGGCCCGCCTGGCAGTCGACTGAAAACTCGGGCCCCAGAAAATGCGTTAAAAGCCTAATTCGCCCATCCAAAAGTGCCCCCAGAGGAAGGCTTTGGGTACAACTGAACTCCGCAGGGGAGCCTTTACGCAGCCCCACATGCAACTGGACCCTCCTTGTTCACTGTTTACGAGCAACCCTAAATATACCCCTAGCCACCATGGCAGAAGACTGAAAACTCGGGCTCCAGAAAATGCGTTTCAAGCCCCATTCACCCATCCAGAAGTGCCCCCAAAGGAAGGCTTTGGGTACATCTGAACTCCCCAGGGGAGCCTTTACGCAGCCCCACATGCAACTGGACCCTCCGTGTTCGCTCTTTACAGCAACCCTAAATATAACCCTAGCCAGCATGGCAGAAGACTGAAAACTCGGGCCCCAGAAAAAGCGTTTCAAGCCCCTTTCGCCCATGCAGAAGTGCCCCCAAAGGAAGGCTTTGGGTACAAGTGAACTCCCCAGAGGAGCCCTTATGCAGCCCCACATGCAACTGGACCCTCCTTGTTCACTGTTTACGAGCAACCCTAAATATACCCCTAGCCACCATGGTAGAAGAGTGAAAACTCGGGCTCCAGAAAAAGCGTTTCAAGCCGCTTTCGCCCATGCAGAAGTGCCCCCAAAGGAAGGCTTTGGGTACAAGTGAACTCCCCAGGGGAGCCTTTATGCAGCCCCACATGCAACTGGACCCTCCGGGTTCACTCTTTCACCGCAAGCCTAAATATAGCCCTAGAACTCCTGGCAGTCGACTGAAAGCTCGCGCCACAGAAAATGTGTTACGAGCCCCATTCGCCCATCCAAAAGTGCCCCCAAAGGAAGGCTTTGGGTACATCTGAACTCCCCAGGGGAGCCTTTACGCAGACCCACATGCAACTGGACCCTCCTTGTTCGCTCTTTACAGCAACCCTAAATATAACCCTAGCCAGCATGGCAGAAGACTGAAAACTCAGGCCACAGAAAAAGAGTTTCAAGCCCCTTTCGCCCATCCAGAAGTGCCCCCAAAGGAAGGCTTTGGGTACAAGTGAACTCCCCAGTGGAGCCTTTATGCAGCCCCACATGCAACTGGACCCTCCGTATTCGCTCTTTCACAGCAACCCTAAATATAACCCTGGCCCGCATGGCAGACGACTGAAAAATCGGGCCACAGAAAACGTGATAAAAGCCCCATTCGCCCATCCAAAAGTGCCCCCAGAGGAAGGCTTTGGGTACAACTGAACTCCCCAAAGGAGCCTTTATGCCGGCCCATACGCAACTGGACCCCCCGTGTTCGCAGTTTACAAGCAACCCTAAATATAACACTAGCCAGCATGGCAGAAAACTGAAAACTCGGGCCCCAGAAAATGCATTAAAAGCCTAATTCGCCCATCCAAAAGTGCCCCCAGAGGAAGGCTTTGGGTACATCTGAACTCCCCAGGGGAGCCTTTATGCAGCCCCACATGCAACTGGACCCTCCTTGTTCACTGTTTACGAGCAACCCTAAATATACCCCTAGCCACCATGGCAGAAGACTGAAAACTCGGGCTCCAGAAAATGCGTTTCAAGCCCCATTCACCCATCCAGAAGTGCCCCCAAAGGAAGGCTTTGGGTACATCTGAACTCCCCAGGGGAGACTTTACGCAGCCCCACATGCAACTGGACCCTCCGTGTTCGCTCTTTACAGCAACCCTAAATATAACCCTAGCCAGCATGGCAGAAGACTGAAAACTCGGGCCACAGAAAAAGCGTTTCAAGCCCCTTTCGCCCATTCAGAAGTGCCCCCAAAGGAAGGCTTTGGGTACAAGTGAACTCCCCAGGGGAGCCCTTATGCAGCCCCACATGCAACTGGACCCTCCTTGTTCACTGTTTACGAGCAACCCTAAATATACCCCTAGCCACCATGGCAGAAGACTGAAAACTCGGGCTCCAGAAAATGCGTTTCAAGCCCCATTCACCCATCCAGAAGTGCCCCCAAAGGAAGGCTTTGGGTACAAGTGAACTCCCCAGGGGAGCCTTTATGCAGCCCCACATGCAACTGGACCCTCCGGGTTCACTCTTTCACCGCAAGCCTAAATATAGCCCTAGCACGCCTGGCAGTCGACTGAAAGCTCGGGCCACAGAAAATGTGTTACGAGCCCCATTTGCCCATCCAAAAGTGCCCCCAGAGGAAGGCTTTGGGTACATCTGAACTCCCCAGAGGAGCCTTTACGCAGCCCCACATGCAACTGGACCCTCCGGGTTCACTCTTTCACCGCAAGCCTAAATATAGCCCTAGAACTCCTGGCAGTCGACTGAAAGCTCGGGCCACAGAAAATGTGTTACGAGCCCCATTCGCCCATCCAAAAGTGCCCCCAAAGGAAGGCTTTGGGTACATCTGAACTCCCCAGGGGAGCCTTTATGCAGCCCCACATGCAACTGGACTCTCCTTGTTCACTGTTTACGAGCAACCCTAAATATACCCCTAGCCACCATGGCAGAAGACTGAAAACTCGGGCTCCAGAAAATGCGTTTCAAGCCCCATTCACCCATCCAGAAGTGCCCCCAAAGGAAGGCTTTGGGTACAAGTGAACTCCCCAGGGGAGCCTTTATGCAGCCCCACATGCAACTGGACCCTCCGGGTTCACTCTTTCACCGCAATCCTAAATATAGCCCTAGCACGCCTGGCAGTCGACTGAAAGCTCGGGCCACAGAAAATGTGTTACGAGCCCCATTCGCCCATCCAAAAGTGCCCCCAGAGGAAGGCTTTGGGTACATCTGAACTCCCCAGAGGAGCCTTTACGCAGCCCCACATGCAACTGGACCCTCCGTATTCGCTCTTTCACAGCAACCCTAAATATAGCCCTGGCCCGCCTGGCAGTCGACTGAAAACTCGGGCCCCAGAAAATGCGTTAAAAGCCTAATTCGCCCATCCAAAAGTGCCCCCAGAGGAAGGCTTTGGGTACAACTGAACTCCGCAGGGGAGCCTTTACGCAGCCCCACATGCAACTGGACCCTCCTTGTTCACTGTTTACGAGCAACCCTAAATATACCCCTAGCCACCATGGCAGAAGACTGAAAACTCGGGCTCCAGAAAATGCGTTTCAAGCCCCATTCACCCATCCAGAAGTGCCCCCAAAGGAAGGCTTTGGGTACATCTGAACTCCCCAGGGGAGCCTTTACGCAGCCCCACATGCAACTGGACCCTCCGTGTTCGCTCTTTACAGCAACCCTAAATATAACCCTAGCCAGCATGGCAGAAGACTGAAAACTCGGGCCCCAGAAAAAGCGTTTCAAGCCCCTTTCGCCCATGCAGAAGTGCCCCCAAAGGAAGGCTTTGGGTACAAGTGAACTCCCCAGAGGAGCCCTTATGCAGCCCCACATGCAACTGGACCCTCCTTGTTCACTGTTTACGAGCAACCCTAAATATACCCCTAGCCACCATGGTAGAAGAGTGAAAACTCGGGCTCCAGAAAAAGCGTTTCAAGCCGCTTTCGCCCATGCAGAAGTGCCCCCAAAGGAAGGCTTTGGGTACAAGTGAACTCCCCAGGGGAGCCTTTATGCAGCCCCACATGCAACTGGACCCTCCGGGTTCACTCTTTCACCGCAAGCCTAAATATAGCCCTAGAACTCCTGGCAGTCGACTGAAAGCTCGCGCCACAGAAAATGTGTTACGAGCCCCATTCGCCCATCCAAAAGTGCCCCCAAAGGAAGGCTTTGGGTACATCTGAACTCCCCAGGGGAGCCTTTACGCAGACCCACATGCAACTGGACCCTCCTTGTTCGCTCTTTACAGCAACCCTAAATATAACCCTAGCCAGCATGGCAGAAGACTGAAAACTCAGGCCACAGAAAAAGAGTTTCAAGCCCCTTTCGCCCATCCAGAAGTGCCCCCAAAGGAAGGCTTTGGGTACAAGTGAACTCCCCAGTGGAGCCTTTATGCAGCCCCACATGCAACTGGACCCTCCGTATTCGCTCTTTCACAGCAACCCTAAATATAACACTAGCCAGCATGGCAGACGACTGAAAAATTGGGCCACAGAAAACGTGCTAAAAGCCCCATTCGCCCATCCAAAAGTGCCCCCAGAGGAAGGCTTTGGGTACAAGTGAACTCCCCAGAGGAGCCTTTATGCAGGCCCATACGCAACTGGACCCCCCGTGTTCGCTGTTTACAAGCAACCCTAAATATAACACTAGCCAGCATGGCAGAAAACTGAAAACTCGGGCCACAGAAAAAGCTTTTCAAGCCTAATTCGCCCATCCAAAAGTGCCCCCAGCGGAAGGCTTTGGGTACAAGTGAACTCCCCAGGGGAGCCTTTATGCAGCTCCACATGCAACTGGACCCTCCGTATTCGCTCTTTCACAGCAACCCTAAATATAACCCTGGTCCGCATGGCAGACGACTGAAAACTCGGGCCCCAGAAAACGTGCTACAAGCTCCATTCGACCATCCAAAAGTGCCCCCAAAGGAAGGCTTTGGGTACATCTGAACTCCCCAGGGGAGCCTTTATGCAGGCCCATACGCAACTGGACCCTCCTTGTTCACTGTTTACGAGCAACCCTAAATATACCCCTAGCCACCATGGCAGAAGACTGAAAACTCGGGCTCCAGAAAAACTGTTAAAAGCCTAATTTGCCCATCCAAAAGTGCCCCCAGAGGAAGGCTTTGGGTACATCTGAACTCCCCAGGGGAGCCTTTATGCAGCCCCACATGCAACTGGACCCTCCTTGTTCACTGTTTACGAGCAACCCTAAATATACCCCTAGCCACCATGGCAGAAGACTGAAAACTCGGGCTCCAGAAAATGCGTTTCAAGCCCCATTCACCCATCCAGAAGTGCCCCCAAAGGAAGGCTTTGGGTACAAGTGAACTCCCCAGGGGAGCCTTTATGCAGCCCCACATGCAACTGGACCCTCCGGGTTCACTCTTTCACCGCAACCCTAAATATAGCCCTAGCACGCCTGGCAGTCGACTGAAAGCTCGGGCCACAGAAAATGTGTTACGAGCCCCATTCGCCCATCCAAAAGTGCCCCCAGAGGAAGGCTTTGGGTACATCTGAACTCCCCAGGGGAGCCTTAACGCAGCCCCACATGCAACTGGACCCTCCGTATTCGCTCTTTCACAGCAACCCTAAATATATCCCTGTCCCGCATGGCAGTCGACTGAAAACTCGGGCCCCAGAAAATGCATTAAAAGCCTAATTCGACCATCCAAAAGTGCCCCCAGAGGAAGGCTTTGGGTACAAGTGAACTCCCCAGGGGAGCCTTTATGCAGCCCCACATGCAACTGGACCCTCCGTATTCGCACTTTCACAGCAACCCTAAATATAACCCTGGCCAGCATGGCAGACGACAGAAAAATCGGGCCACAGAAAACGTGCTAAAAGCCCAATTCGCCCATCCAAAAGTGCCCCCAGAGGAAGGCTTTGGGTACAAGTGAACTCCCCAGAGGAGCCTTTATGCAGGCCCATACGCAACTGGACCCCCCGTGTTCGCTCTTTACAGGCAACCCTAAATATAACCCTAGCCAGCATGGCAGAAAACTGAAAACTCGGGCCACAGAAAAAGCGTTTCAAGCCTAATTCGCCCATCCAGAAGTGCCCACAGAGGAAGGCTTTGGGTACAAGTGAACTCCCCAGGGGAGCCTTTATGCAGCCCCACATGCAACTGGACCCTCCGTATTCGCTCTTTCACAGCAACCCTAAATAGAACCCTAGAACGCCTGGCGGTCGACTGAAAGCTCGGGCCACAGAAAATGTGTTACGAGCCCCATTCACCCATCCAAAAGTGCCCCCAAAGGAAGGCTTTGGGTACAAGTGAACTCCCCAGGGGAGCCTTTACGCAGCCCCACATGCAACTGGACCCTCCGTGTTCGCTCCTTACAGCAACCCTAAATATAACCCTAGCCAGCATGGCAGAAGACTGAAAGCTCAAGCCACAGAAAAAGCGTTTCAAGCCCCTTTCGCCCATCCAGAAGTGCCCCCAAAGGAAGGCTTTGGGTACAACTGAACTCCCCAGGGGAGCCTTTGTGCAGCCCCACATGCAACTGGACCCTCCTTGTTCACTGTTAACGAGCAACCCTAAATATACCCCTAGCCACCATGGCAGAAGACTGAAAACTCGGGCTCCAGAAAATGCGTTTCAAGCCCCATTCACCCATCCAAAAGTGCCCCTAAAGGAAGGCTTTGGGTACAAGTGAACTCCCCAGGGGAGCCTTTATGCAGCCCCACATGCAACTGGACCCTCCGGGTTCACTCTTTCACCGCAAGCCTAAATATAGCCCTAGCACGCCTGGCAGTCGACTGAAAGCTCGGGCCACAGAAAATGTGTTTAGAGCCCCTTTCGCCCATCCAGAAGTGCCCCCAAAGGAAGGCTTTGGGTACAAGTGAACTCCCCAGGGGAGCCTTTATGCAGCCCCACATGCAACTGGACCCTCCGTATTCGCTCTTTCACAGCAACCCTAAATATAACCCTGGCCCGCATGGCAGACGACTGAAAAATCGGGCCACCGAAAACGTGCTAAAAGCCCCATTCGCCCATCCAAAAGTGCCCCCAGAGGAAGGCTTTGGGTACAAGTGAACTCCCCAGAGGAGCCTTTATGCAGGCCCATACGCAACTGGACCTCCCGTGTTCGCTGTTTACAAGCAACCCTAAATATAACACTAGCCAGCATGGCAGAAAACTGAAAACTTGCTCCCTAGAAAATGCATTAAAAGCCTAATTCGCCCATCCAAAAGTGCCCCCAGAGGAAGTCTTTGGGTACATCTGAACTCCCCAGGGGAGCCTTTATGCAGCCCCACATGCAACTGGACCCTCCTTGTTCACTGTTTACGAGCAACCCTAAATATACCCCTAGCCACCATGGCAGAAGACTGAAAACTCGGGCTCCAGAAAATGCGTTTCAAGCCCCATTCACCCATCCAGAAGTGCCCCCAAAGGAAGGCTTTGGGTACAAGTGAACTCCCCAGGGGAGCCTTTATGCAGCCCCACATGCAACTGGACCCTCCGGGTTCACTCTTTCACCGCAACCCTAAATAAAGCCCTAGCACGCCTGGCAGTCGACTGAAAGCTCGGGCCACAGAAAATGTGTTACGAGCCCCATTCGCCCATCCAAAAGTGCCCCCAGAGGAAGGCTTTGGGTACATCTGAACTCCCCAGGGGAGCCTTAACGCAGCCCCACATGCAACTGGACCCTCCGTATTCGCTCTTTCACAGCAACCCTAAATATAGCCCTGGCCCGCATGGCAGTCGACTGAAAACTCGTGCCCCAGAAAATGCATTTAAAGCCTAATTCGCCCATCCAAAAGTGCCCCCAGAGGAAGGCTTTGGGTACAAGTGAACTCCCCAGGGGAGCCTTTACGCAGCCCCACATGCAACTGGACCCTCCTTGTTCGCTCTTTACAGCAACCCTAAATATAACCCTAGCCAGCATGGCAGAAGACTGAAAACTCAGGCCACAGAAAATGCGTTTCAAGCCCCTTTCGCCCATCCAGAAGTGCCCCCAAAGGAAGGCTTTGGGTACAAGTGAACTCCCCAGGGGAGCCTTTATGCAGCCCCACATGCAACTGGACCCTCCGTATTCGCACTTTCACAGCAACCCTAAATATAACCCTGGCCAGCATGGCAGACGACAGAAAAATCGGGCCACAGAAAACGTGCTAAAAGCCCAATTCGCCCATCCAAAAGTGCCCCCAGAGGAAGGCTTTGGGTACAAGTGAACTCCCCAGAGGAGCCTTTATGCAGGCCCATACGCAACTGGACCCCCCGTGTTCGCTGTTTACAGGCAACCCTAAATATAACCCTAGCCAGCATGGCAGAAAACTGAAAACTCGGGCCACAGAAAAAGCGTTTCAAGCCTAATTCGCCCATCCAGAAGTGCCCACAGAGGAAGGCTTTGGGTACAAGTGAACTCCCCAGGGGAGCCTTTATGCAGCCCCACATGCAACTGGACCCTCCGTATTCGCTCTTTCACAGCAACCCTAAATAGAACCCTAGAACGCCTGGCGGTCGACTGAAAGCTCGGGCCAGAGAAAATGTGTTACGAGCCCCATTCACCCATCCAAAAGTGCCCCCAAAGGAAGGCTTTGGGTACAAGTGAACTCCCCAGGGGAGCCTTTACGCAGCCCCACATGCAACTGGACCGTCCGTGTTCGCTCCTTACAGCAACCCTAAATATAACCCTAGCCAGCATGGCAGAAGACTGAAAGCTCAAGCCACAGAAAAAGCGTTTCAAGCCCCTTTCGCCCATCCAGAAGTGCCCCCAAAGGAAGGCTTTGGGTACAAGTGAACTCCCCAGGGGAGCCTTTATGCAGCCCCACATGCAACTGGACCCTCCGGGTTCACTCTTTCACAGCAACCCTAAATATAGCCCTGGCCCGGCTTGCAGTCGACTGAAAACTCGGGCCCAAGAAAATGCGTTAAAAGCCTAATTCGACCATCCAAAAGTGCCCCCAGAGGAAGGCTTTGGGTACAAGTGAACTCCCCAGGGGAGCCTTTATGCAGCCCCACATGCAACTGGACACTCCGTATTAGCTCTTTCACAGCAACCCTAAATATAACCCTGGCCAGCATGGCAGACGACTGAAAACTCGAGCCCCAGAAAATGCGTTAAAAGCCTAATTTGCTCATCCAGAAGTGCCCCCAAAGGAAGGCTTTGGGTACAAGTGAACTCCACAGGGGAGCCTTTACGCAGCCCCACATGCAACTGGACCCTCCGGGTTCACTCTTTCACAGCAACCCTAAATATAGCCCTCGGCACAATGGGAGAAGACTGAAAAAGCGGGCCTCAGAAAACGCATTGCGATTCCCCTTGGACCATCCAAAAGTGCTCCCAAAGGAAGGATTTGGGTACAACTGGACTCCCCAGGGGAGCCTTTATGCAGCCCCACATGCAACTGGACCCTCCTTGTTCACTGTTTACGAGCAACCCTAAATATACCCCTAGCCACCATGGCAGAAGACTGAAAACTCGGGCTCCAGAAAATGCGTTTCAAGCCCCATTCACCCATCCAGAAGTGCCCCCAAAGGAAGGCTTTGGGTACAAGTGAACTCCCCAGGGGAGCCTTTATGCAGCCCCACATGCAACTGGACCCTCCGGGTTCACTCTTTCACCGCAAGCGTAAATATAGCCCTCGGCGCAATGGGAGAAGACTGAAAAAGCGGGCCTCAGAAAACGCATTGCGATTCCCCGTGGACCATCCAAAAGTGCTCCCAAAGGAAGGATTTGGGTACAACTGGACTCCCCAGGGGAGCCTTTACGCAGACCCACATGCAACTGGACCCTCCGTATTCGCTCTTTCACAGCAACCCTAAATATAACCCTAGCCAGCATGGCAGTAGACTGAAAACTCAGGCCACAGAAAAAGCGTTTCAAGCCCCTTTCGCTCATCCAGAAGTGCCCCCAAAGGAAGGCTTTGGGTACAAGTGAACTCCCCAGGGGAGCCATTATGCAGCCCCACATGCAACTGGACCCTCCGTATTCGCTCTTTCACAGCAACCCTAAATATAACCCTGGCCCGCATGGCAGACGACTGAAAACTCGGGCCCCAGAAAACGTTCTACAAGCCCCATTTGACCATCCAAAAGTGCCCCAAAGGAAGGCTTTGGGTACATCTGAACTCCCCAGGGGAGCCTTTATGCAGCCCCACATGCAACTAGACCCTCCTTGTTCACTGTTAACGAGCAACCCTAAATACACCCTAGCCACCATGGAAGAAGACTGAAAATTCGGGCTCCAGAAAATGCGTTTCAAGCACCATTCACCCATCCAGAAGTGCCCCAAAAGGAAGACTTTGGGTACAAGTGAACTCCCCAGGGGAGCCTTTATGCAGCCCCACATGCAACTGGACCCTCCGGGTTCACTCTTTCACAGCAACACTATATATAGCCCTGGCCTGCCTGGCAGTCGACTGAAAACTCGGGCCCCAGAAAATGCGTTAAAAGCCTAATTCGCCCATCCAAAAGTGCCCCCAGAGGAAGGCTTTGGGTACATCTGAACTCCCCAGGGGAGCCTTTACGCAGCCCCACATGCAATTGGACCCTCCGTGTTTGCTCTTTACAGCAACCCTAAATATAACCCTAGCAAGCATGGCAGAAGACTGAAAACTCGGGCTCCATAAAATACGGTTCATGCCCCATTCACCCATCCAGAAGTGCCCCCAAAGGAAGGCTGTGGGTACAACTGAACTCCCCAGGGGAGCCTTTATGCAGCCCCACATGCAACTGGACCCTCCGGGTTCACTCTTTCACCGCAAGCCTAAATATAGCCCTAGCACGCCTGCAGTCGACTGAAAGCTCGGGCCACAGAAAATGTGTTACGAGGCCCATTCACCCATCCAAAAGTGCCCCCAAAGGAAGGGTTTGGGTACATCTGAACTCCCCAGGGGAGCCTTTACGCAGACCCACATGCAACTGGACCCTCCTTGTTCGCTCTTTACAGCAACCCTAAATATAACCCTAGCCAGCATGGCAGAAGACTGAAAACTCAGGCCACAGAAAAAGAGTTTCAAGCCCCTTTCGCCCATCCAGAAGTGCCCCCAAAGGAAGGCTTTGGGTACAAGTGAACTCCCCAGTGGAGCCTTTATGCAGCCCCACATGCAACTGGACCCTCCGTATTCGCTCTTTCACAGCAACCCTAAATATAACACTAGCCAGCATGGCAGACGACTGAAAAATTGGGCCACAGAAAACGTGCTAAAAGCCCCATTCGCCCATCCAAAAGTGCCCCCAGAGGAAAGCTTTGGGTACAAGTGAACTCCCCAGAGGAGCCTTTATGCAGGCCCATACGCAACTGGACCCTCCGGGTTCGCTGTTTACAAGCAACCCTAAATATAACCCTAGCCAGCATGGCAGAAAACTGAAAACTCGGGCCACAGAAAAAGCTTTTCAAGCCTAATTCGCCCATCCAAAAGTGCCCCCAGCGGAAGGCTTTGGGTACAAGTGAACTCCCCAGGGGAGCCTTTATGCAGCTCCACATGCAACTGGACCCTCCGTATTCGCTCTTTCACAGCAACCCTAAATATAACCCTGGTCCGCATGGCAGACGACTGAAAACTCGGGCCCCAGAAAACGTGCTACAAGCTCTATTCGACCATCCAAAAGTGCCCCCAAAGGAAGGCTTTGGGTACATCTGAACTCCCCAGGGGAGCCTTTATGCAGGCCCATACGCAACTGGACCCTCCTTGTTCACTGTTTACGAGCAACCCTAAATATACCCCTAGCCACCATGGCAGAAGACTGAAAACTCGGGCTCCAGAAAAACTGTTAAAAGCCTAATTTGCCCATCCAAAAGTGCCCCCAGAGGAAGGCTTTGGGTACATCTGAACTCCCCAGGGGAGCCTTAACGCAGCCCCACATGCAACTGGACCCTCCGTATTCGCTCTTTCACAGCAACCCTAAATATATCCCTGTCCCGCATGGCAGTCGACTGAAAACTCGGGCCCCAGAAAATGCATTAAAAGCCTAATTCGACCATCCAAAAGTGCCCCCAGAGGAAGGCTTTGGGTACAAGTGAACTCCCCAGGGGAGCCTTAACGCAGCCCCACATGCAACTGGACCCTCCTTGTTCGCTCTTTACAGCAACCCTAAATATAACCCTAGCCAGCATGGCAGAAGACTGAAAACTCAGGCCACAGAAAATGCGTTTCAAGCCCCTTTCGCCCATCCAGAAGTGCCCCCAAAGGAAGGCTTTGGGTACAAGTGAACTCCCCAGGGGAGCCTTTATGCAGCCCCACATGCAACTGGACCCTCCGTATTCGCACTTTCACAGCAACCCTAAATATAACCCTGGCCAGCATGGCAGACGACAGAAAAATCGGGCCACAGAAAACGTGCTAAAAGCCCAATTCGCCCATCCAAAAGTGCCCCCAGAGGAAGGCTTTGGGTACAAGTGAACTCCCCAGAGGAGCCTTTATGCAGGCCCATACGCAACTGGACCCCCCGTGTTCGCTGTTTACAGGCAACCCTAAATATAACCCTAGCCAGCATGGCAGAAAACTGAAAACTCGGGCCACAGAAAAAGCGTTTCAAGCCTAATTCGCCCATCCAGAAGTGCCCACAGAGGAAGGCTTTGGGTACAAGTGAACTCCCCAGGGGAGCCTTTATGCAGCCCCACATGCAACTGGACCCTCCGTATTCGCTCTTTCACAGCAACCCTAAATAGAACCCTAGAACGCCTGGCGGTCGACTGAAAGCTCGGGCCACAGAAAATGTGTTACGAGCCCCATTCACCCATCCAAAAGTGCCCCCAAAGGAAGGCTTTGGGTACAAGTGAACTCCCCAGGGGAGCCTTTACGCAGCCCCACATGCAACTGGACCCTCCGTGTTCGCTCCTTACAGCAACCCTAAATATAACCCTAGCCAGCATGGCAGAAGACTGAAAGCTCAAGCCACAGAAAAAGCGTTTCAAGCCTAATTCGCCCATCCAGAAGTGCCCCCAAAGGAAGGCTTTGGGTACAACTGAACTCCCCAGGGGAGCCTTTGTGCAGCCCCACATGCAACTGGACCCTCCTTGTTCACTGTTAACGAGCAACCCTAAATATACCCCTAGCCACCATGGCAGAAGACTGAAAACTTGGGCTCCAGAAAATGCGTTTCAAGCCCCATTCACCCATCCAGAAGTGCCCCTAAAGGAAGGCTTTGGGTACAAGTGAACTCCCCAGGGGAGCCTTTATGCAGCCCCACATGCAACTGGACCCTCCGGGTTCACTCTTTCACCGCAAGCCTAAATATAGCCCTAGCACGCCTGGCAGTCGACTGAAAGCTCGGGCCACAGAAAATGTGTTTAGAGCCCCTTTCGCCCATCCAGAAGTGCCCCCAAAGGAAGGCTTTGGGAACAAGTGAACTCCCCAGGGGAGCCTTTATGCAGCCCCACATGCAACTGGACCCTCCGTATTCGCTCTTTCACAGCAACCCTAAATATAACCCTGGCCCGCATGGCAGACGACTGAAAAATCGGGCCACCGAAAACGTGCTAAAAGCCCCATTCGCCCATCCAAAAGTGCCCCCAGAGGAAGGCTTTGGGTACAAGTGAACTCCCCAGAGGAGCCTTTATGCAGGCCCATACGCAACTGGACCTCCCGTGTTCGCTGTTTACAAGCAACCCTAAATATAACACTAGCCAGCATGGCAGAAAACTGAAAACTTGCTCCCTAGAAAATGCATTAAAAGCCTAATTCGCCCATCCAAAAGTGCCCCCAGAGGAAGTCTTTGGGTACATCTGAACTCCCCAGGGGAGCCTTTATGCAGCCCCACATGCAACTGGACCCTCCTTGTTCACTGTTTACGAGCAACCCTAAATATACCCCTAGCCACCATGGCAGAAGACTGAAAACTCGGGCTCCAGAAAATGCGTTTCAAGCCCCATTCACCCATCCAGAAGTGCCCCCAAAGGAAGGCTTTGGGTACAAGTGAACTCCCCAGGGGAGCCTTTATGCAGCCCCACATGCAACTGGACCCTCCGGGTTCACTCTTTCACCGCAACCCTAAATATAGCCCTAGCACGCCTGGCAGTCGACTGAAAGCTCGGGCCACAGAAAATGTGTTACGAGCCCCATTCGCCCATCCAAAAGTGCCCCCAGAGGAAGGCTTTGGGTACATCTGAACTCCCCAGGGGAGCCTTAACGCAGCCCCACATGCAACTGGACCCTCCGTATTCGCTCTTTCACAGCAACCCTAAATATATCCCTGTCCCGCATGGCAGTCGACTGAAAACTCGTGCCCCAGAAAATGCATTTAAAGCCTAATTCGCCCATCCAAAAGTGCCCCCAGAGGAAGGCTTTGGGTACAAGTGAACTCCCCAGGGGAGCCTTTACGCAGCCCCACATGCAACTGGACCCTCCTTGTTCGCTCTTTACAGCAACCCTAAATATAACCCTATCCAGCATGGCAGAAGACTGAAAACTCAGGCCACAGAAAATGCGTTTCAAGCCCCTTTCGCCCATCCAGAAGTGCCCCCAAAGGAAGGCTTTGGGTACAAGTGAACTCCCCAGGGGAGCCTTTATGCAGCCCCACATGCAACTGGACCCTCCGTATTCGCACTTTCACAGCAACCCTAAATATAACCCTGGCCAGCATGGCAGACGACAGAAAAATCGGGCCACAGAAAACGTGCTAAAAGCCCAATTCGCCCATCCAAAAGTGCCCCCAGAGGAAGGCTTTGGGTACAAGTGAACTCCCCAGAGGAGCCTTTATGCAGGCCCATACGCAACTGGACCCCCCGTGTTCGCTGTTTACAGGCAACCCTAAATATAACCCTAGCCAGCATGGCAGAAAACTGAAAACTCGGGCCACAGAAAAAGCGTTTCAAGCCTAATTCGCCCATCCAAAAGTGCCCACAGAGGAAGGCTTTGGGTACAAGTGAACTCCCCAGGGGAGCCTTTATGCAGCCCCACATGCAACTGGACCCTCCGTATTCGCTCTTTCACAGCAACCCTAAATAGAACCCTAGAACGCCTGGCGGTCGACTGAAAGCTCGGGCCACAGAAAATGTGTTACGAGCCCCATTCACCCATCCAAAAGTGCCCCCAAAGGAAGGCTTTGGGTACATCTGAACTCCCCAGGGGAGCCTTTACGCAGCCCCACATGCAACTGGACCGTCCGTGTTCGCTCCTTACAGCAACCCTAAATATAACCCTAGCCAGCATGGCAGAAGACTGAAAGCTCAAGCCACAGAAAAAGCGTTTCAAGCCCCTTTCGCCCATCCAGAAGTGCCCCCAAAGGAAGGCTTTGGGTACAAGTGAACTCCCCAGGGGAGCCTTTATGCAGCCCCACATGCAACTGGACCCTCCGGGTTCACTCTTTCACAGCAACCCTAAATATAGCCCTGGCCCGGCTTGCAGTCGACTGAAAACTCGGGCCCAAGAAAATGCGTTAAAAGCCTAATTCGACCATCCAAAAGTGCCCCCAGAGGAAGGCTTTGGGTACAAGTGAACTCCCCAGGGGAGCCTTTATGCAGCCCCACATGCAACTGGACACTCCGTATTAGCTCTTTCACAGCAACCCTAAATATAACCCTGGCCAGCATGGCAGACGACTGAAAACTCGAGCCCCAGAAAATGCGTTAAAAGCCTAATTTGCTCATCCAGAAGTGCCCCCAAAGGAAGGCTTTGGGTACAAGTGAACTCCACAGGGGAGCCTTTACGCAGCCCCACATGCAACTGGACCCTCCGGGTTCACTCTTTCACAGCAACCCTAAATATAGCCCTCGGCACAATGGGAGAAGACTGAAAAAGCGGGCCTCAGAAAACGCATTGCGATTCCCCTTGGACCATCCAAAAGTGCTCCCAAAGGAAGGATTTGGGTACAACTGGACTCCCCAGGGGAGCCTTTATGCAGCCCCACATGCAACTGGACCCTCCTTGTTCACTGTTTACGAGCAACCCTAAATATACCCCTAGCCACCATGGCAGAAGACTGAAAACTCGGGCTCCAGAAAATGCGTTTCAAGCCCCATTCACCCATCCAGAAGTGCCCCCAAAGGAAGGCTTTGGGTACAAGTGAACTCCCCAGGGGAGCCTTTATGCAGCCCCACATGCAACTGGACCCTCCGGGTTCACTCTTTCACCGCAAGCGTAAATATAGCCCTCGGCGCAATGGGAGAAGACTGAAAAAGCGGGCCTCAGAAAACGCATTGCGATTCCCCGTGGACCATCCAAAAGTGCTCCCAAAGGAAGGCTTTGGGTACAACTGGACTCCCCAGGGGAGCCTTTACGCAGCCCCACATGCAACTGGACCCTCCGTATTCGCTCTTTACAGCAACCCTAAATATAACCCTAGCCAGCATGGCAGTAGACTGAAAACTCAGGCCACAGAAAAAGCGTTTCAAGCCCCTTTCGCTCATCCAGAAGTGCCCCCAAAGGAAGGCTTTGGGTACAAGTGAACTCCCCAGGGGAGCCATTATGCAGCCCCACATGCAACTGGACCCTCCGTATTCGCTCTTTCACAGCAACCCTAAATATAACCCTGGCCCGCATGGCAGACGACTGAAAACTCGGGCCCCAGAAAACGTTCTACAAGCCCCATTTGACCATCCAAAAGTGCCCCAAAGGAAGGCTTTGGGTACATCTGAACTCCCCAGGGGAGCCTTTATGCAGCCCCACATGCAACTAGACCCTCCTTGTTCACTGTTAACGAGCAACCCTAAATACACCCTAGCCACCATGGAAGAAGACTGAAAATTCGGGCTCCAGAAAATGCGTTTCAAGCACCATTCACCCATCCAGAAGTGCCCCAAAAGGAAGACTTTGGGTACAAGTGAACTCCCCAGGGGAGCCTTTATGCAGCCCCACATGCAACTGGACCCTCCGGGTTCACTCTTTCACAGCAACACTATATATAGCCCTGGCCTGCCTGGCAGTCGACTGAAAACTCGGGCCCCAGAAAATGCGTTAAAAGCCTAATTCGCCCATCCAAAAGTGCCCCCAGAGGAAGGCTTTGGGTACATCTGAACTCCCCAGGGGAGCCTTTACGCAGCCCCACATGCAATTGGACCCTCCGTGTTTGCTCTTTACAGCAACCCTAAATATAACCCTAGCAAGCATGGCAGAAGACTGAAAACTCGGGCTCCATAAAATACGGTTCATGCCCCATTCACCCATCCAGAAGTGCCCCCAAAGGAAGGCTGTGGGTACAACTGAACTCCCCAGGGGAGCCTTTATGCAGCCCCACATGCAACTGGACCCTCCGGGTTCACTCTTTCACCGCAAGCCTAAATATAGCCCTAGCACGCCTGCAGTCGACTGAAAGCTCGGGCCACAGAAAATGTGTTACGAGCCCCATTCACCCATCCAAAAGTGCCCCCAAAGGAAGGGTTTGGGTACATCTGAACTCCCCAGGGGAGCCTTTATGCAGCCCCACATGCAACTGGACCCTCCTTGTTCACTGTTTTCGAGCAACCCTAAATATAACCCTAGCCAGCATGGCAGAAGACTGAAAACTCGGGCCACAGAAAAAGCGTTTCAAGCCCCATTCACCCATCCAGAAGTGCCCCAAAAGGAAGGCTTTGGGTACAAGTGAACTCCCCAGGGGAGCCTTTATGCAGCCCCACATGCAACTGGACCCTCCGTATTCGCTCTTTCACAGCAAGCCTAAATTTAACCCTGGACCGCATGGCAGATGACTGAAAAATCGAGCCCCAGAAAACGTGCTACAAGCCCCATTCGACCATCCAAAAGTGCCCCCAAAGGAAGGCTTTGGGTACAAGTGAACTCCCCAGGGGAGCCTTTATGCAGGCCCATACAGAACTGGACCCCCCGTGTTCGCTTTTTACAAGCAACCCTAAATATAACACTAGCCAGCATGGCAGAAAACTGAAAACTCGGGCCCCAGAAAATGCGTTAAAAGCCTAATTCGCCCATCCAAAAGTGCCCCCAGAGGAAGGCTTTGGGTACAAGTGAACTCCCCAGGGGAGCCTTTACGCAGCCCCACATGCAACTGGACCCTCCGTGTTCGCTCTTTACAGCAACCCTAAATATAATACTAGCCAGCATGGCAGAAGACTGAAAACTCATGCCACAGAAAATGTGTTACGAGCCCAATTCGCCCATCCAAAAGTGCCCCCAAAGGAAGGCTTTGGGTACAAGTGAACTCCCCAGGGGAGCCTTTACGCAGCCCCACATGCAACTGGACCCTCCTTGTTCACTGTTTACGAGCAACCCTAAATATACCCCTAGCCACCATGGCAGAAGACTGAAAACTCGGGCTCCATAAAATGCGTTTCAAGCCCCATTCACCCATCCAGAAGTGCCCCCAAAGGAAGGCTTTGGGTACAAGTGAACTCCCCAGGGGAGCCTTTATGCAGCCCCACATGCAACTGGACCCTCCGGGTTCACTCTTTCACAGCAACCCTAAATATAGCCCTCGGCGCAATGGGAGAAGACTGAAGAAGCGGGCCCCAGAAAACGCATTGCGATTCCACTTGGACCATCCAAAAGTGCCCCCAAAGGAAATCTTTGGGTACAACTGGACTCCCCCGGGGAACCTTAACGCAGCCCCACATGCAACTGGACCCTCCGTATTCGCTCTTTCACAGCAACCCTAAATATAGCCCTGGCCCGCATGGCAGTCGACTGAAAACTCGGGCCCCAGAAAATGCTTTTAAAGTCTAATTCGCCCATCCAGAAGTGCCCCCAGAGGAAGGCTTTGGGTACAACTGAACTCCCCAGGGGACCTTTACGCAGCCCCACATGCAACTGGACCCTCCTTGTTCACTGTTTACGAGCAACCCTAAATATACCCCTAGCCACCATGGCAGAGGAGTGAAAACTTGGGCTCCAGAAAATGCGTTTCAAGACCCATTCGCCCATCCAAAAGTGCCTCCAAAGGAAGGCTTTGGGTACATCTGAACTCCCCAGGGGAGCCTTTACGCAGCCCCACATGCAACTGGACCCTCCGGGTTCGCTCTTTACAGGAAACCTAAATATAACCCTAGCCAGCATGGCAGAAGACTGAAAACTCGGGCCACAGAAAACGTGCTACAAGCCCCATTCGACCATCCAAAAGTGCCCCCAGAGGAAGGCTTTGGGTACATCTGAACTCCCAAGGGTAGCCTTTATGCAGGCCCCTACGCAACTGGACCCCCCGTGTTCGCTGTTTACAAGCAACCCTAAATAAAACACTAGCCAGCATGGCAGAAAACTGAAAACTCGGGCCACAGAAAAAGCGTTTCAAGCCCCATTCACCCATCCAGAAGTGCCCCCAAAGGAAGGCTTTGGGTACAAGTGAACTCCCCAGGGGAGCCTTTATGCAGCCCCACATGCAACTGGACCCTCCGGGTTCACTCTTTCACCGCAAGCCTAAATATAACCCTCGGCGCAATGGGATAAGACTGAAGAAGCGGGCCCCAGAAAACGCATTGCGATTCCACTTGGACCATCCAAAAGTGCCCCCAAAGGAAATCTTTGGGTACAACTGGACTCCCGAGGGGAGCCTTTATGCAGCCCCACATGCAACTGGACCCTCCGTATTCGCTCTTTCACAGCAACCCTAAATATAGCCCTGGCCCGCCTGGCAGTCGACTGAAAACTCGGGCCCCAGAAAATGCGGTAAAAGCCTAATTCGCCCATCCAAAAGTGCCCCCAGAGGAAGGCTTTGGGTACAAGTGAACTCCCCAGGGGAGCCTTTACGCAGCCCCACATGCAACTGGACCCTCCTTGTTCACTGTTTACGAGCAACCCTAAATATGCCCCTAGCCACCATGGCAGAAGACTGAAAAATCTGGCCCCAGAAAACGTGCTACAAGCCCCATTCACCCATCCAGAAGTGCCCCCAAAGGAAGGCTTTGGGTACAACTGAACTCCCCAGGGGAGCCTTTATGCAGCCCCACATGCAACTGGACCCTCCGGGTTCACTCTTTCACAGCAACCCTAAATATAGCCCTAGCACGCCTGGCAGTCGACTGAAAGCTCGGGCCACAGAAAATGTGTTACGAGCCCCATTCGCCCATCCAAAAGTGCCCCCAAAGGAAGGCTTTGGGTACATCTGAACTCCCCAGGGGAGCCTTTATGCAACCCCACATGCAACTGGACCCTCCGTGTTCGCTCTTTACAGCAACCCTAAATATAACCCTAGCCAGCATGGCAGAAGACTGAAAACTCGGGCCACAGAAAAACTGTTAAAAGCCTAATTCGCCCAACCAAAAGTGCCCCCAGAGGAAGGCTTTGGGTACAACTGAACTCCCCAGGGGAGCCTTAACGCAGCCCCACATGAAACTGGACCCTCCGGGTTCACTCTTTCACAGCAACCCTAAATATATCCCTGGCCCGCCTGGCAGTCGACTGAAAACTCGGGCCCCAGAAAATGCGTTAAAAGCCTAATTCGCCCATCCAAAAGTGCCCCCAGAGGAAGGCTTTGGGTACAAGTGAACTCCCCAGGGGAGCGTTTACGCAGCCCCACATGCAACTGGACCCTCCGTGTTCGCTCTTTACAGCAACCCTAAATATAATACTAGCCAGCATGGCAGAAGACTGAAAACTTAGGCCACAGAAAATGTGTTACGAGCCCAATTCGCCCATCCAAAAGTGCCCCCAAAGGAAGGCTTTGGGTACAAGTGAACTCCCCAGGGGAGCCTTTACGCAGCCCCACATGCAACTGGACCCTCCTTGTTCACTGTTTACGAGCAACCCTAAATATACCCCTAGCCACCATGGCAGAAGACTGAAAACTCGGGCTCCATAAAATGCATTAAAAGCCTAATTCGCCCATCCAGAAGTGCCCCCAAAGGAAGGCTTTGGGTACAAGTGAACTCCCCAGGGGAGCCTTTAGGCAGCCCCACATGCAACTGGACCCTCCTTGTTCACTGTTTACGAGCAACCCTAAATATGCCCCTAGCCACCATGGCAGAAGACTGAAAAATCGGGCCCCAGAAAACGTGCTACAAGCCCCATTCACACATCCATAAGTGCCCCCAAAGGAAGGCTTTGGGTACAACTGAACTCCCCAGGGGAGCCTTTATGCAGCCCCACATGCAACTGGACCCTCCGGGTTCACTCTTTCACCGCAAGCCTAAATATAGCCCTAGCACGCCTGGCAGTCGACTGAAAGCTCGGGCCACAGAAAATGTGTTACGAGCCCCATTCGCCCATCCAAAAGTGCCCCCAAAGGAAGGCTTTGGGTACATCTGAACTCCCCAGGGGAGCCTTTATGCAACCCCACATGCAACTGGACCCTCCGTGTTCGCTATTTACAGCAACCCTAAATATAACCCTAGCCAGCATGGCAGAAGACTGAAAACTCGGGCCACAGAAAAACTGTTAAAAGCCTAATTCGCCCAACCAAAAGTGCCCCCAGAGGAAGGCTTTGGGTACAACTGAACTCCCCAGGGGAGCCTTAACGCAGCCCCACATGAAACTGGACCCTCCGGGTTCACTCTTTCACAGCAACCCTAAATATATCCCTGGCCCGCCTGGCAGTCGACTGAAAACTCGGGCCCCAGAAAATGCGTTAAAAGCCTAATTCGCCCATCCAAAAGTGCCCCCAGAGGAAGGCTTTGGGTACAAGTGAACTCCCCAGGGGAGCGTTTACGCAGCCCCACATGCAACTGGACCCTCCGTGTTTGCTCTTTACAGCAACCCTAAATATAATACTAGCCACCATGGCAGAAGACTGAAAACTCAGGCCACAGAAAATGTGTTACGAGCCCAATTCGCCCATCCAAAAGTGCCCCCAAAGGAAGGCTTTGGGTACAAGTGAACTCCCCAGGGGAGCCTTTACGCAGCCCCACATGCAACTGGACCCTCCTTGTTCACTGTTTACGAGCAACCCTAAATATACCCCTAGCCACCATGGCAGAAGACTGAAAACTCGGGCTCCAGAAAATGCGTTTCAAGCCCCATTCACCCATCCAGAAGTGCCCCCAAAGGAAGGCTTTGGGTACAAGTGAACTCCCCAGGGGAGCCTTTATGCAGCCCCACATGCAACTGGACCCTCCGGGTTCACTCTTTCACAGCAACCCTAAATATAGCCCTCGGCGGAATGGGAGAAGACTGAAGAAGCGGGCCCCAGAAAACGCATTGCGATTCCACTTGGACCATCCAAAAGTGCCCCCAAAGGAAATCTTTGGGTACAACTGGACTCCCCCGGGGAACCTTAACGCAGCCCCACATGCAACTGGACCCTCCGTATTTGCTCTTTCACAGCAACCCTAAATATAGCCCTGGCCCGCCTGGCAGTCGACTGAAAACTCGGGCCCCAGAAAACGCGTTAAAAGCCTAATTCGCCCATCCAAAAGTGCCACCAGAGGAAGGCTTTGGGTACAAGTGAACTCCCCAGGGGAGCCTTTACGCAGCCCCACATGCAACTGGACCCTCCTTGTTCACTGTTTACGAGCAACCCAAAATATACCCCTAGCCACCATGGCAGAAAACTGAAAACTCAGGCCACAGAAAATGCGTTTCAAGCCCCATTCACCCATCCAGAAGTGCCCCCAAAGGAAGGCTTTGGGTACAAGTGAACTCCCCAGGGGAGCCTTTATGCAGCCACACATGCAACTGGACCCTCCGGGTTCACTCTTTTACAGCAACCCTAAATATATTCCTGGCCCGCCTGGCAGTCGACTGAAAACTCGGGCCCCAGAAAATGCATTAAAAGCCTAATTCGCCCATCCAAAAGTGCCCCCAGAGGAAGGATTAGGGTACAACAGAACTCCCCAGGGGAGCCTTTAGGCAGCCCCACATGCAACTGGACCCTCCGTGTTCGCTCTTTCACAGCAACCCTAAATATAGCCCTGGCCCACCTGGCAGTCGACTGAAAACTCGGGCCCCAGAAAATGCGTTAAAAGCCTAATTCGCCCATCCAAAAGTGCCCCCAGAGGAAGGCTTTGGGTACAACTGAACTCCCCAGGGGAGCCTTTATGCAGCCCCACATGCAACTGGACCCTCCTTGTTCACTGTTTACGAGCAACCCAAAATATACCCCTAGCCACCATGGCAGAAGACTGAAAACTCGGGCTCCAGAAAATGCATTTCAAGCCCCATTCACCCATCCAGAAGTGCCCCCAAAGGAAGGCTTTGCGTACAAGTGAACTCCCCAGGGGAGCCTTTATGCAGCCCCACATGCAACTGGACCCTCCGGGTTCACTCTTTCACCGCAAGCCTAAATATAGCCCTAGCACGCCTGGCATTCGACTGAAAGCTCGGGCCACAGAAAATGTGTTACGAGCCCCATTCGCCCATCCAAAAGTGCCCCCAAAGGAAGGCTTTGGGTACATCTGAACTCCCCAGGGGAGCCTTTACGCAGCCCCACATGCAACTGGACCCTCCGTGTTCGCTCTTTACAGCAACCCTAAATATAATACTAGCCAGCATGGCAGAAGACTGAAAACTCAGGCCACAGAAAATGTGTTACGAGCCTAATTCGCCCATCCAAAAGTGCACCCAAAGGAAGGCTTTGGGGACAACTGAACTCCCCAGGGGAGCCTTTATGCAGCCACACATGCAACTGGACCCTCCGGGTTCACTCTTTCACCGCAAGCCTAAATATAGCCCTCGGCGCAATGGGAGAAGACTGAAAAAGCCGGCCTCAGAAAACGCATTGCGATTCTCCGTGGACCATCCAAAAGTGCTCCCAAAGGAAGGCTTTGGGTACAAGTGGACTCCCCAGGGGAGCCTTAACGCAGCCCCACATGCAACTGGACCCTCCGTATTCGCTCTTTCACAGCAACCCTAAATATAGCCCTGGCCCGCCTGGCAGTCGAGTGAAAACTCGGGCCCCAGAAAATGCATTAAAAGCCTAATTCGCCCATCCAAAAGTGCCCCCAGAGGAAGGCTTTGGGTACAACTGAACTCCCCAGGGGAGCCTTTACGCAGCCCCACATGCTACTGGACCCTCCGTGTTCGCTCTTTACAGCAACCCTAAATATACCCCTAGCCAGCATGGCAGAAGACTGAAAACTCGGGCCACAGAAAAAGCATTTCAAGCCACTTTCGCCCATCCAGAAGTGCCCCCAAAGGAAGGCTTTGGGTACAAGTGAACTCCCCAGGGGAGCCTTTATGCAGCCCCACATGCAACTGGACCCTCCGTATTCGCTATTTCACAGCAACCCTAAATATAGCCCTAGCCAGCATGGCAGAAGACTGAAAACTCGGGCCACAGAAAAAGCGTCAAAAGCCTAATTCGCCCATCCAAAAGTGCCCCCAGAGGAAGGCTTTGGGTACAACTGAACTCCCCAGGGTAGCCTTTAGGCAGGCCCATATGCAACTGGACCCCCCGTGTTCGCTGTTTACAAGCAACCCTAAATATAACACTAGCCAGCATGGCAGAAAACTGAAAACTCGGGCCACAGAAAAAGCGTTTCAAGCCCCATTCACCCATCCAGAAGTGTCCCCAAAGGAAGGCTTTGGATACAAGTGAACTCCCCAGGGGAGCCTTTATGCAGCCCCACATGCAACTGGACCCTCCGGGTTCACTCTTTTACAGCAACCCTATATATAGCCCTGGCCCGCCTGGCAGTCGATTGAAAACTCGGGCCCCAGAAAATGCGTTAAAAGCCTAATTCGCCCATCCAAAAGTGCCCCCAGAGGAAGGCTTTGGGTACAAGTGAACTCCCCAGGGGAGCCTTTACGCAGCCCCACATGCAACTGGACCCTCCTTGTTCACTGTTTACGAGCAACCCTAAATATACCCCTAGCCACCATGGCAGAAAACTGAAAACTCGGGCCACAGAAAATGCGTTTCAAGCCCCATTCACCCATCCAGAAGTGCTCCCAAAGGAAGGCTTTGGGTACAAGTGAACTCCCCAGGGGAGCCTTTATGCAGCCACACATGCAACTGGACCCTCCGGGTTCACTCTTTCACACCAACACTAAATATAGCCCTGGCCCGCCTGGCATTCGACTGAAAACTCGGGCCCCAGAAAATGCATTAAAAGCCTAATTCGCCCATCCAAAAGTGCCCCCAGAGGAAGGATTAGGGTACAACAGAACTCCCCAGGGGAGCCTTTATGCAGCCCCACATGCAACTGGACCCTCCGATTTCGCTCTTTCACAGCAACCCTAAATATAGCCGTGGCCCACCTGGCAGTCGACTGAAAACTCGGGCCCCAGAAAATGCGTTAAAAGCCTAATTCGCCCATCCAAAAGTGCCCCCAGAGGAAGGCTTTGGGTACAACTGAACTCCCCAGGGGAGCCTTTACGCAGCCCCACATGCAACTGGACCCTCCTTGTTCACTGTTTACGAGCAACCCTAAATATACCCCTAGCCACCATGGCAGAAGACTGAAAACTCGGGCTCCAGAAAATGCATTTCAAGCCCCATTCACCCATCCAGAAGTGCCCCCAAAGGAAGGCTTTGGGTACAAGTGAACTCCCCAGGGGAGCCTTTATGCAGCCCCACATGCAACTGGACCCTCCGGGTTCACTCTTTCACCGCAAGCCTAAATATAGCCCTAGCACGCCTGGCAGTCCACTGAAAGCTCGGGCCACAGAAAATGTGTTATGAGCCCCATTCGCCCATCCAATAGTGCCCCCAAAGGAAGGCTTTGGGTACATCTGAACTCCCCAGGGGAGCCTTTATGCAGCCCCACATGCAACTCGACCCTCCTTGTTCACTGTTTACGAGCAACCCTAAATATACCCCTAGCTACCATGGCAGAAGACTGAAAACTCGGCCTCAGAAAATGCGTTTCAAGCCCCATTCACCCATCCAGAAGTGTCCCCAAAGGAAGGCTTTGGGTACAACTGAACTCCCCAGGGGAGCCTTTATGCAGCCACACATGCAACTGGACCCTCCGGGTTCACTCTTTCACCGCAAGCCTAAATATAGCCCTCGGCGCAATGGGAGAAGACTGAAAAAGCCGGCCTCAGAAAACGCATTGCGATTCTCCGTGGACCATCCAAAAGTGCTCCCAAAGGAAGGCTTTGGGTACAAGTGGACTCCCCAGGGGAGCCTTAACGCAGCCCCACATGCAACTGGACCCTCCGTATTCTCTCTTTCACAGCAACCCTAAATATAGCCCTGGCCCGCCTGGCAGTCGAGTGAAAACTCGGGCCCCAGAAAATGCATTAAAAGCCTAATTCGCCCATCCAAAAGTGCCCCCAGAGGAAGGCTTTGGGTACAAGTGAACTCCCCAGGGGAGCCTTTACGCAGCCCCACATGCTACTGGACCCTCCGTGTTCGCTCTTTACAGCAACCCTAAATATACCCCTAGCCAGCATGGCAGAAGACTAAAAACTCGGGCCACAGAAAAAGCATTTCAAGCCCCTTTCGCCCATCCAGAAGTGCCCCCAAAGGAAGGCTTTGGGTACAAGTGAACTCCCCAGGGGAGCCTTTATGCAGCCCCACATGCAACTGGACCCTCCGTATTCGCTATTTCACAGCAACCCTAAATATAGCCCTAGCCAGCATGGCAGAAGACTGAAAACTCGGGCCACAGAAAAAGCGTCAAAAGCCTAATTCGCCCATCCAAAAGTGCCCCCAAAGGAAGGCTTTGGGTACAACTGAACTCCCCAGGGTAGCCTTTAGGCAGGCCCATATGCAACTGGACCCCCCGTGTTCGCTGTTTACAAGCAACCCTAAATATAACACTAGCCAGCATGGCAGAAAACTGAAAACTCGGGCCACAGAAAAAGCGTTTCAAGCCCCATTCACCCATCCAGAAGTGTCCCCAAAGGAAGGCTTTGGGTACAAGTGAACTCCCCAGGGGAGCCTTTATGCAGCCCCACATGCAACTGGACCCTCCGGGTTCACTCTTTTACAGCAACCCTATATATAGCCCTGGCCCGCCTGGCAGTCGATTGAAAACTCGGGCCCCAGAAAATGCGTTAAAAGCCTAATTCGCCCATCCAAAAGTGCCCCCAGAGGAAGGCTTTGGGTACAAGTGAACTCCCCAGGGGAGCCTTTACGCAGCCCCACATGCAACTGGACCCTCCTTGTTCACTGTTTACGAGCAACCCTAAATATACCCCTAGCCACCATGGCAGAAAACTGAAAACTCGGGCCACAGAAAATGCGTTTCAAGCCCCATTCACCCATCCAGAAGTGCTCCCAAAGGAAGGCTTTGGGTACAAGTGAACTCCCCAGGGGAGCCTTTATGCAGCCACACATGCAACTGGACCCTCCGGGTTCACTCTTTCACACCAACACTAAATATAGCCCTGGCCCGCCTGGCATTCGACTGAAAACTCGGGCCCCAGAAAATGCATTAAAAGCCTAATTCGCCCATCCAAAAGTGCCCCCAGAGGAAGGATTAGGGTACAACAGAACTCCCCAGGGGAGCCTTTATGCAGCCCCACATGCAACTGGACCCTCCGATTTCGCTCTTTCACAGCAACCCTAAATATAGCCGTGGCCCACCTGGCAGTCGACTGAAAACTCGGGCCCCAGAAAATGCGTTAAAAGCCTAATTCGCCCATCCAAAAGTGCCCCCAGAGGAAGGCTTTGGGTACAACTGAACTCCCCAGGGGAGCCTTTACGCAGCCCCACATGCAACTGGACCCTCCTTGTTCACTGTTTACGAGCAACCCTAAATATACCCCTAGCCACCATGGCAGAAGACTGAAAACTCGGGCTCCAGAAAATGCATTTCAAGCCCCATTCACCCATCCAGAAGTGCCCCCAAAGGAAGGCTTTGGGTACAAGTGAACTCCCCAGGGGAGCCTTTATGCAGCCCCACATGCAACTGGACCCTCCGGGTTCACTCTTTCACCGCAAGCCTAAATATAGCCCTAGCACGCCTGGCAGTCCACTGAAAGCTCGGGCCACAGAAAATGTGTTATGAGCCCCATTCGCCCATCCAATAGTGCCCCCAAAGGAAGGCTTTGGGTACATCTGAACTCCCCAGGGGAGCCTTTATGCAGCCCCACATGCAACTCGACCCTCCTTGTTCACTGTTTACGAGCAACCCTAAATATACCCCTAGCTACCATGGCAGAAGACTGAAAACTCGGCCTCAGAAAATGCGTTTCAAGCCCCATTCACCCATCCAGAAGTGTCCCCAAAGGAAGGCTTTGGGTACAACTGAACTCCCCAGGGGAGCCTTTATGCAGCCACACATGCAACTGGACCCTCCGGGTTCACTCTTTCACCGCAAGCCTAAATATAGCCCTCGGCGCAATGGGAGAAGACTGAAAAAGCCGGCCTCAGAAAACGCATTGCGATTCTCCGTGGACCATCCAAAAGTGCTCCCAAAGGAAGGCTTTGGGTACAAGTGGACTCCCCAGGGGAGCCTTAACGCAGCCCCACATGCAACTGGACCCTCCGTATTCTCTCTTTCACAGCAACCCTAAATATAGCCCTGGCCCGCCTGGCAGTCGACTGAAAACTCGGGCCCCAGAAAATGCATTAAAAGCCTAATTCGCCCATCCAAAAGTGCCCCCAGAGGAAGGCTTTGGGTACAAGTGAACTCCCCAGGGGAGCCTTTACGCAGCCCCACATGCTACTGGACCCTCCGTGTTCGCTCTTTACAGCAACCCTAAATATACCCCTAGCCAGCATGGCAGAAGACTAAAAACTCGGGCCACAGAAAAAGCATTTCAAGCCCCTTTCGCCCATCCAGAAGTGCCCCCAAAGGAAGGCTTTGGGTACAAGTGAACTCCCCAGGGGAGCCTTTATGCAGCCCCACATGCAACTGGACCCTCCGTATTCGCTATTTCACAGCAACCCTAAATATAGCCCTAGCCAGCATGGCAGAAGACTGAAAACTCGGGCCACAGAAAAAGCGTCAAAAGCCTAATTCGCCCATCCAAAAGTGCCCCCAAAGGAAGGCTTTGGGTACAACTGAACTCCCCAGGGTAGCCTTTAGGCAGGCCCATATGCAACTGGACCCCCCGTGTTCGCTGTTTACAAGCAACCCTAAATATAACACTAGCCAGCATGGCAGAAGACTGAAAACTCGGGCCACAGAAAAAGCGTTTCAAGCCCCATTCACCCATCCAGAAGTGTCCCCAAAGGAAGGCTTTGGGTACAAGTGAACTCCCCAGGGGAGCCTTTATGCAGCCCCACATGCAACTGGACCCTCCGGGTTCACTCTTTTACAGCAACCCTATATATAGCCCTGGCCCGCCTGGCAGTCGATTGAAAACTCGGGCCCCAGAAAATGCGTTAAAAGCCTAATTCGCCCATCCAAAAGTGCCCCCAGAGGAAGGATTAGGGTACAACAGAACTCCCCAGGGGAGCCTTTATGCAGCCCCACATGCAACTGGACCCTCCGATTTCGCTCTTTCACAGCAACCCTAAATATAGCCCTGTCCCACCTGGCAGTCGACTGAAAACTCGGGCCCCAGAAAATGCGTTAAAAGCCTAATTCGCCCATCCAAAAGTGCCCCCAGAGGAAGGCTTTGGGTACAACTGAACTCCCCAGGGGAGCCTTTACGCAGCCCCACATGCAACTGGACCCTCCTTGTTCACTGTTTACGAGCAACCCTAAATATACCCCTAGCCACCATGGCAGAAGACTGAAAACTCGGGCTCCAGAAAATGCATTTCAAGCCCCATTCACCCATCCAGAAGTGCCCCCAAAGGAAGGCTTTGGGTACAAGTGAACTCCCCAGGGGAGCCTTTATGCAGCCCCACATGCAACTGGACCCTCCGGGTTCACTCTTTCACCGCAAGCCTAAATATAGCCCTAGCACGCCTGGCAGTCGACTGAAAGCTCGGGCCACAGAAAATGTGTTATGAGCCCCATTCGCCCATCCAATAGTGCCCCCAAAGGAAGGCTTTGGGTACATCTGAACTCCCCAGGGGAGCCTTTTCGCAGCCCCAAATGCAACTCGACCCTCCTTGTTCACTGTTTACGAGCAACCCTAAATATACCCCTAGCTACCATGGCAGAAGACTGAAAACTCAGGCCACAGAAAATGCGTTTCAAGCCCCATTCACCCATCCAGAAGTGTCCCCAAAGGAAGGCTTTGGGTACAACTGAACTCCCCAGGGGAGCCTTTATGCAGCCACACATGCAACTGGACCCTCCGCGTTCACTCTTTCACCGCAAGCCTAAATATAGCCCTCGGCGCAATGGGAGAAGACTGAAAAAGCCGGCCTCAGAAAACGCATTGCGATTCTCCGTGGACCATCCAAAAGTGCTCCCAAAGGAAGGCTTTGGGTACAACTGGACTCCCCAGGGGAGCCTTAACGCAGCCCCACATGCAACTGGACCCTCCGTATTCGCTCTTTCACAGCAACCCTAAATAAAGCCCTGGCCCGCCTGGCAGTCGACTGAAAACTCGGGCCCCAGAAAATGCATTAAAAGCCTAATTCGCCCATCCAAAAGTGCCCCCAGAGGAAGGCTTTGGGTACAAGTGAACTCCCCAGGGGAGCCTTTACGCAGCCCCACATGCAACTGGACCCTCCGTGTTCGCTCTTTACAGCAACCCTAAATATACCCCTAGCCAGCATGGCAGAAGACTGAAAACTCGGGCCACAGAAAAAGCATTTCAAGCCCCTTTCGCCCATCCAGAAGTGCCCCCAAAGGAAGGCGTTGGGTACAAGTGAACTCCCCAGGGGAGCCTTTATGCAGCCCCACATGCAACTGGACCCTCCGTATTCGCTCTTTCACAGCAACCCTAAATATAGCCCTAGCCAGCATGGCAGAAGACTGAAAACTCGGGCCACAGAAAAAGCGTCAAAAGCCTAATTCGCCCATCCAAAAGTGCCCCCAAAGGAAGGCTTTGGGTACAACTGAACTCCCCAGGGTAGCCTTTATGCAGGCCCACACGCAACTGGACCCCCCGTGTTCGCTGTTTACAAGCAACCCTAAATATAACACTAGCCAGCATGGCAGAAAACTGAAAACTCGGGCCACAGAAAAAGCGTTTCAAGCCCCATTCACCCATCCAGAAGTGCCCCCAAAGGAAGGCTTTGGGTACAAGTGAACTCCCCAGGGGAGCCTTTATGCCGCCCCACATGCAACTGGACCCTCCGGGTTCACTCTTTTACAGCAACCCTATATAGAGCCCTGGCCCGCCTGGCAGTCGACTGAAAACTCGGGCCCCAGAAAATGCGTTAAAAGCCTAATTCGCCCATCCAAAAGTGCCCCCAGAGGAAGGCTTTGGGTACAAGTGAACTCCCCAGGGGAGCCTTTATGCAGCCCCACATGCAACTGGACCCTCCGTATTCGCTCTTTCACAGCAACCCAAATATAGCCCTGGCCCGTCTGGCAGTCGACTGAAAACTCGGGCCCCAGAAAATGCATTAAAAGTTTAATTCGCCCATCCAAAAGTGCCCCCAGAGGAAGGCTTTGGGTATAACTGAACTCCCCAGGGGAGCCTTTACGCAGCCCCACATGCAACTGGACCCTCCTTGTTCACTGTTTACGAGCAACCCTAAATATACCCCTAGCCACCATGGCAGAAGACTGAAAACTCGGGCTCCAGAAAATGCGTTTCAAGCCCCATTCACCCATCCAGAAGTGCCCCCAAAGGAAGGCTTTGGGTACAAGTGAACTCCCCAGGGGAGCCTTTATGCAGCCTTACATGCAACTGGACCCTCCAGGTTCACTCTTTCACCGCAAACCTAAATATAGCCCTCGGCGCAATGGGAGAAGACTGAAAAAGCGGGCCTCAGAAAACGCATTGCGATTCCCCTTGGACCATCCAAAAGTGCCCCCAAAGGAAGGCTTTGGGTACAACTGAACTCCCTAGGGGAGCCTTTACGCAGCCCCACATGCAACTGGACCCTCCGTGTTCGCTCTTTACAGCAACCCTAAATATACCCCTAGCCAGCATGGCAAAAGACTGAAAACTCGGGCCACAGAAAAAGCATTTCAAGCCCCTTTCGCCCATCCAGAAGTGCCCCCAGAGGAAGGCTTTGGGTACAAGTGAACTCCCCAGGGGAGCCTTTATGCAGCCCCACATGCAACTGGACCCTCCGTATTCGCTCTTTCACAGCAACCCTAAATATAGCCCTAGCCAGCATGGCAGAAGACTGAAAACTCGGGCCACAGAAAAAGCGTCAAAAGCCTAATTCGCCCATCCAAAAGTGCCCCCAAAGGAAGGCTTTGGGTACAACTGAACTCCCCAGGGTGGCCTTTAGGCAGGCCCATATGCAACTGGACCCCCCGTGTTCGCTGTTTACAAGCAACCCTAAATATAACACTAGCCAGCATGGCAGAAAACTGAAAAATCGGGCCACAGAAAAAGCGTTTCAAGCCCCATTCACCCATCCAGAAGTGCCCCCAAAGGAAGGCTTTGGGTACAAGTGAACTCCCCAGGGGAGCCTTTATGCAGCCCCACATGCAACTGGACCCTCCGGGTTCACTCTTTTACAGCAACCCTATATATAGCCCTGGCCCGCCTGGCAGTCGATTGAAAACTCGTGCCCCAGAAAATGTGTTACGAGCCCCATTCGCCCATCCAAAAGTGCCCCCAGAGGAAGGCTTTGGGTACAAGTGAACTCCCCAGGGGAGCCTTTACGCAGCCCCACATGCAACTGGACCCTCCTTGTTCACTGTTTACGAGCAACCCTAAATATACCCCTAGCCACCATGGCAGAAAACTGAAAACTCGGGCCACAGAAAATGCGTTTCAAGCCCCATTCACCCATCCAGAAGTGCCCCCAAAGGAAGGCTTTGGGTACAAGTGAACTCCCCAGGGGAGCCTTTATGCAGCCACACATGCAACTGGACCCTCCGGGTTCACTCTTTCACAGCAACCCTAAATATAGCCCTGGCCCGCCTGGCTGTCGACTGAAAACTCGGGCCCCAGAAAATGCATTAAAAGCCTAATTCGCCCATCCAAAAGTGCCCCCAGAGGAAGGATTAGGGTACAACTGAACTCCCCAGGGGAGCCTTTATGCAGCCCCACATGCAACTGGACCCTCCGATTTCGCTCTTTCACAGCAACCCTAAATATAGCCGTGGCCCACCTGGCAGTCGACTGAAAACTCGGGCCCCAGAAAATGCGTTAAAAGCCTAATTCGCCCATCCAAAAGTGCCCCCAGAGGAAGGCTTTGGGTACAACTGAACTCCCCAGGGGAGCCTTTACGCAGCCCCACATGCAACTGGACCCTCCTTGTTCACTGTTTACGAGCAACCCTAAATATACCCCTAGCCACCATGGCAGAAGACTGAAAACTCGGGCCACAGAAAATGCATTTCAAGCCCCATTCACCCATCCAGAAGTGCCCCCAAAGGAAGGCTTTGGGTACAAGTGAACTCCCCAGGGGAGCCTTTATGCAGCCCCACATGCAACTGGACCCTCCGGGTTCACTCTTTCACCGCAAGCCTAAATATAGCCCTAGCACGCCTGGCAGTCGACTGAAAGCTCGGGCCACAGAAAATGTGTTATGAGCCCCATTCGCCCATCCAATAGTGCCCCCAAAGGAAGGCTTTGGGTACATCTGAACTCCCCAGGGGAGCCTTTACGCAGCCCCACATGCAACTCGACCCTCCTTGTTCACTGTTTACGAGCAACCCTAAATATACCCCGAGCTACCATGGCAGAAGACTGAAAACTCGGCCTCAGAAAATGCGTTTCAAGCCCCATTCACCCATCCAGAAGTGTCCCCAAAGGAAGGCTTTGGGTACAACTGAACTCCCCAGGGGAGCCTTTATGCAGCCACACATGCAACTGGACCCTCCGGGTTCACTCTTTCACCGCAAGCCTAAATATAGCCCTCGGCGCAATGGGAGAAGACTGAAAAAGCCGGCCTCAGAAAACGCATTGCGATTCTCCGTGGACCATCCAGAAGTGCCCCCAAAGGAAGGCTTTGGGTACAAGTGAACTCCCCAGGGGAGCCTTTATGCAGCCCCACATGCAACTGGACCCTCCGTATTCGCTCTTTACAGCAACCCTAAATATAACCCTAGCCAGCATGGCAGTCGACTGAAAACTCGGGCCACAGAAAAAGCGTCAAAAGCCTAATTCGCCCATCCAAAAGTGCCCCCAAAGGAAGGCTTTGGGTACAACTGAACTCCCCAGGGTAGCCTTTAGGCAGGCCCATACGCAACTGGACCCCCCGTGTTCGCTGTTTACAAGCAACCCTAAATATAACACTAGCCAGCATTGCAGAAAACTGAAAACTCGGGCCACAGAAAAAGCGTTTCAAGCCCCATTCACCCATCCAGAAGTGCCCCCAAAGGAAGGCTTTGGGTACAAGTGAACTCCCCAGGGGAGCCTTTATGCAGCCCCACATGCAACTGGACCCTCCGGGTTCACTCTTTTACAGCAACCCTATATATAGCCCTGGCCCGCCTGGCTTTCGACTGAAAACTCGGGCCACAGAAAATGCGTTAAAAGCCTAATTCGCCCATCCAAAAGTGCCCCCAGAGGAAGGCTTTGGGTACAACTGAACTCCCCAGGGGAGCCTTTATGCAGCCCCACATGCAACTGGACCCTCCGGGTTCACTCTTTCACCGCAAGCCTATATATAGCACTCGGAGCAATGGGAGAAGACTGAAAAAGCGGACCTCAGAAAACGCATTGCGATTCCCCTTGGACCATCCAAAAGTGCCCCCAAAGGAAGGCTTTGGGTACATCTGAACTCCCCAGGGGAGCCTTAACGCAGCCCCACATGCAACTGGACCCTCCGTATTCGCTCTTTCACAGCAACCCTAAATATAGCCCTGGCCCGCCTGGCAGTCGACTGAAAGCTCGGGCCACAGAAAATGTGTTACGAGCCCCATTCGCCCATCAATATGTGCCCCCAAAGGAAGGCTTTGGGTACATCTGAACTCCCCAGGGGAGCCTTTACGCAGCCCCACATGCAACTGGACCCTCCGTGTTCGCTCTTTACAGCAACCCTAAATATAACCCTAACCAGCATGGCAGAAGACTGAAAACTCGGGCCACAGAAAAAGCGTTTCAATCCCCTTTCGCCCATCCAGAAGTGCCCCCAAAGGAAGGCTTTGGGTACATCTGAACTCCCCAGGGGAGCCTTTATGCAGCCCCACATGCAACTGGACCTTCCAGGTTCACTCTTTCACAGTAACCCTAAATATAGCCCTGGCCCGCCTGGCAGTCGACTGAAAACTCGGGCCCCAGAAAATGCATTAAAAGCCTAATTCGCCCATCCAAAAGTGCCCCCAGAGGAAGGCTTTGGGTACAAGTGAACTCCCCAGGGGAGCCTTTACGCAGCCCCACATGCAACTGGACCCTCCGTATTCGCTCTTTCACAGCAACCCTAAATATAGCCCTTGCCCGCCTGGCAGTCGATTGAAAACTCGGGACCGAGAAAATGCGTTAAAAGCCTAATTCGCCCATCCAAAAGTGCCCCCAGAGGAAGGCTTTGGGTACAAGTGAACTCCCCAGGGGAGCCTTTACACAGCCCCACATGCAACTGGACCCTCCTTGTTCACTGTTTACGAGCAACCCTAAATATACCCCTAGCCACCATGGCAGAAGACTGAAAAGTCGGGCTCCAGAAAATGCGTTTCAAGCCCCATTCACCCATCCAGAAGTGCCCCCAAAGGAAGGCTTTGGGTACAAGTGAACTCCCCAGGGGATCCTTTACGCAGCCCCACATGCAACTGGACCCTCCGGGTTCACTCTTTCACTGCAAGCCTAAATATAGCCCTCGGCGCAATGGGAGAAGACTGAAAAAGCGGGCCTCAGAAAACGCATTGCGATTCCCCTTGGACCATCCAAAAGTGCCCACAGAGGAAGGCTTTGGGTACAAGTGAACTCCCCAGGGGAGCCTTTATGCAGCCCCACATGCAACTGGACCCTCCGTATTCGCTCTTTCACAGCAACCCTAAATATACCCCTGGCCCGTCTGGCAGTCGACTGAAAACTCGGGCCCCAGAAAATGCATTAAAAGCCTAATTCGCCCATCCAAAAGTGCCCCCAGAGGAAGGCTTTGGGTATAACTGAACTCCCCAGGGGAGCCTTTACGCAGCCCCACATGCAACTGGACCCTCCTTGTTCACTGTTTACGAGCAACCCTAAATATACCCCTAGCCACCATGGCAGAAGACTGAAAACTCGGGCTCCAGAAAATGCGTTTCAAGCCCCATTCACCCATCCAGAAGTGCCCACAGAGGAAGGCTTTGGGTACAAGTGAACTCCCCAGGGGAGCCTTTACGCAGCCCCACATGCAACTGGACCCTCCGTATTCGCTCTTTCACTGCAACCCAAAATATAGCCCTAGCCACCATGGCAGAAGACTAAAAATTCGGGCCCGAGAAAACGCGTTAAAAGCCTAATTCGCCCATCCAAAAGTGCCCCCAGAGGAAGGCTTTGGGTACAAGTGAACTCCCCAGGGGAGCCTTTACGCAGCCCCACATGCAACTGGATCCTCCTTGTTCACTGTTTACGAGCAACCCTAAATATACCCCTAGCCACCATGGCAGAAGACTGAAAACTCGGGTTCCAGAAAATGTGTTTCAAGCCCCATTCACCCATCCAGAAGTGCCCCCAAAGGAAGGCTTTGGGTACAAGTGAACTCCCCAGGGGAGCCTTTATGCAGCCTTACATGCAACTGGACCCTCCAGGTTCACTCTTTCACCACAAGCCTAAATATAGCCCTCGGCGCAATGGGAGAAGACTGAAAAAGCGGGCCTCAGAAAACGCATTGCGATTCCCCTTGGACCATCCAAAAGTGCCCCCAAAGGAAGGCTTTGGGTACAACTGAACTCCCCAGGGGAGCCTTAACGCAGCCCCACATGCAACTGGACCCTCCGTATTCGCTCTTTCACAGCAACCCTAAATATAACCCTGGCCCGCATGGCAGACGACTGAAAAATCGGGCCACAGAAAACGTGCTAAAAGCCCCATTCGCCCATCCAAAAGTGCCCCCAAAGGAAGGCTTTGGGTACAAGTGAACTCCCCAGGGTAGCCTTTATGCAGGCCCATACGCAACTGGACCCCCCGTGTTCACTGTTTACAAGCAACCCTAAATATAACACTAGCCAGCATGGCAGAAAACTGAAAACTCGGGCCACAGAAAATGCATTAAAAGCCTAATTTGACCATCCAAAAGTGCCCCCAAAGGAAGGCTTTGGGTACAACTGAACTCCCCAGGGGAGCCTTTATGCAGCCCCACATGCAACTGGATCCTCCTTGTTCACTGTTTACGAGCAACCCTAAATATACCCCTAGCCACTATGGCAGAAGACTGAAAACTCGGGCTCCAGAAAATGCGTTTCAAGCCCCATTCACCCATCCAGAAGTGTCCTCAAAGGAAGGCTTTGGGTACAACTGAACTCCCCAGGGGAGCCTTTATGCAGCCCCACATGCAACTGGACCCTCCGGGTTCACTCTTTCACCGCAAGCCTAAATATAGCCCTAGCACGCCTGGCAGTCGACTGAAAGCTCGGGCCACAGAAAATGTGTTACGAGCCCCATTCGCCCATCCAAAAGTGCCCCCAGAGGAAGGCTTTGGGTACATCTGAACTCCCCAGGGGAGCCTTTACGCAGCCCCACATGCAACTGGACCCTCCGTGTTCGCTCTTTACAGCAACCCTAAATATAACCCTAGCCAGCATGGCAGAAGACTGAAAACACAGGCCACAGAAAAAGCGTTTCAAGCCCCTTTCGCCCATCCAGAAGTGCCCCCAAAGGAAGGCTTTGGGTACAAGTGAACTCCCCAGGGGAGCCTTTATGCAGCCCCACATGCAACTGGACCCTCCGTATTCGCTCTTTCACAGCAACCCTAAATATAACCCTGGCCCGCATGGCAGACGACTGAAAAATCGGGCCACAGAAAACGTGATAAAAGCCCCATTCGCCCATCCAAAAGTGCCCCCAGAGGAAGGCTTTGGGTACAACTGAACTCCCCAAAGGAGCCTTTATGCCGGCCCATACGCAACTGGACCCCCCGTGTTCGCAGTTTACAAGCAACCCTAAATATAACACTAGCCAGCATGGCAGAAAACTGAAAACTCGGGCCCCAGAAAATGCATTAAAAGCCTAATTCGCCCATCCAAAAGTGCCCCCAGAGGAAGGCTTTGGGTACATCTGAACTCCCCAGGGGAGCCTTTATGCAGCCCCACATGCAACTGGACCCTCCTTGTTCACTGTTTACGAGCAACCCTAAATATACCCCTAGCCACCATGGCAGAAGACTGAAAACTCGGGCTCCAGAAAATGCGTTTCAAGCCCCATTCACCCATCCAGAAGTGCCCCCAAAGGAAGGCTTTGGGTACATCTGAACTCCCCAGGGGAGCCTTTACGCAGCCCCACATGCAACTGGACCCTCCGTGTTCGCTCTTTACAGCAACCCTAAATATAACCCTAGCCAGCATGGCAGAAGACTGAAAACTCGGGCCACAGAAAAAGCGTTTCAAGCCCCTTTCGCCCATTCAGAAGTGCCCCCAAAGGAAGGCTTTGGGTACAAGTGAACTCCCCAGGGGAGCCCTTATGCAGCCCCACATGCAACTGGACCCTCCTTGTTCACTGTTTACGAGCAACCCTAAATATACCCCTAGCCACCATGGCAGAAGACTGAAAACTCGGGCTCCAGAAAATGCGTTTCAAGCCCCATTCACCCATCCAGAAGTGCCCCCAAAGGAAGGCTTTGGGTACAAGTGAACTCCCCAGGGGAGCCTTTATGCAGCCCCACATGCAACTGGACCCTCCGGGTTCACTCTTTCACCGCAAGCCTAAATATAGCCCTAGCACGCCTGGCAGTCGACTGAAAGCTCGGGCCACAGAAAATGTGTTACGAGCCCCATTTGCCCATCCAAAAGTGCCCCCAGAGGAAGGCTTTGGGTACATCTGAACTCCCCAGAGGAGCCTTTACGCAGCCCCACATGCAACTGGACCCTCCGGGTTCACTCTTTCACCGCAAGCCTAAATATAGCCCTAGAACTCCTGGCAGTCGACTGAAAGCTCGGGCCACAGAAAATGTGTTACGAGCCCCATTCGCCCATCCAAAAGTGCCCCCAAAGGAAGGCTTTGGGTACATCTGAACTCCCCAGGGGAGCCTTTATGCAGCCCCACATGCAACTGGACTCTCCTTGTTCACTGTTTACGAGCAACCCTAAATATACCCCTAGCCACCATGGCAGAAGACTGAAAACTCGGGCTCCAGAAAATGCGTTTCAAGCCCCATTCACCCATCCAGAAGTGCCCCTAAAAAAAGGCTTTGGGTACAAGTGAACTCCCCAGGGGAGCCTTTATGCAGCCCCACATGCAACTGGACCCTCCGGGTTCACTCTTTCACCGCAATCCTAAATATAGCCCTAGCACGCCTGGCAGTCGACTGAAAGCTCGGGCCACAGAAAATGTGTTACGAGCCCCATTCGCCCATCCAAAAGTGCCCCCAGAGGAAGGCTTTGGGTACATCTGAACTCCCCAGAGGAGCCTTTACGCAGCCCCACATGCAACTGGACCCTCCGTATTCGCTCTTTCACAGCAACCCTAAATATAGCCCTGGCCCGCCTGGCAGTCGACTGAAAACTCGGGCCCCAGAAAATGCGTTAAAAGCCTAATTCGCCCATCCAAAAGTGCCCCCAGAGGAAGGCTTTGGGTACAACTGAACTCCGCAGGGGAGCCTTTACGAAGCCCCACATGCAACTGGACCCTCCTTGTTCACTGTTTACGAGCAACCCTAAATATACCCCTAGCCACCATGGCAGAAGACTGAAAACTCGGGCTCCAGAAAATGCGTTTCAAGCCCCATTCACCCATCCAGAAGTGCCCCCAAAGGAAGGCTTTGGGTACATCTGAACTCCCCAGGGGAGCCTTTACGCAGCCCCACATGCAACTGGACCCTCCGTGTTCGCTCTTTACAGCAACCCTAAATATAACCCTAGCCAGCATGGCAGAAGACTGAAAACTCGGGCCACAAAAAAGCGTTTCAAGCCCCTTTCGCCCATGCAGAAGTGCCCCCAAAGGAAGGCTTTGGGTACAAGTGAACTCCCCAGGGGAGCCCTTATGCAGCCCCACATGCAACTGGACCCTCCTTGTTCACTGTTTACGAGCAACCCTAAATATACCCCTAGCCACCATGGTAGAAGAGTGAAAACTCGGGCTCCAGAAAAAGCGTTTCAAGCCGCTTTCGCCCATGCAGAAGTGCCCCCAAAGGAAGGCTTTGGGTACAAGTGAACTCCCCAGGGGAGCCTTTATGCAGCCCCACATGCAACTGGACCCTCCGGGTTCACTCTTTCACCGCAAGCCTAAATATAGCCCTAGAACTCCTGGCAGTCGACTGAAAGCTCGCGCCACAGAAAATGTGTTACGAGCCCCATTCGCCCATCCAAAAGTGCCCCCAAAGGAAGGCTTTGGGTACATCTGAACTCCCCAGGGGAGCCTTTACGCAGACCCACATGCAACTGGACTCTCCTTGTTCGCTCTTTACAGCAACCCTAAATATAACCCTAGCCAGCATGGCAGAAGACTGAAAACTCAGGCCACAGAAAAAGAGTTTCAAGCCCCTTTCGCCCATCCAGAAGTGCCCCCAAAGGAAGGCTTTGGGTACAAGTGAACTCCCCAGTGGAGCCTTTATGCAGCCCCACATGCAACTGGACCCTCCGTATTCGCTCTTTCACAGCAACCCTAAATATAACACTAGCCAGCATGGCAGACGACTGAAAAATTGGGCCACAGAAAACGTGCTAAAAGCCCCATTCGCCCATCCAAAAGTGCCCCCAGAGGAAGGCTTTGGGTACAAGTGAACTCCCCAGAGGAGCCTTTATGCAGGCCCATACGCAACTGGACCCCCCGTGTTCGCTGTTTACAAGCAACCCTAAATATAACACTAGCCAGCATGGCAGAAAACTGAAAACTCGGGCCACAGAAAAAGCTTTTCAAGCCTAATTCGCCCATCCAAAAGTGCCCCCAGCGGAAGGCTTTGGGTACAAGTGAACTCCCCAGGGGAGCCTTTATGCAGCTCCACATGCAACTGGACCCTCCGTATTCGCTCTTTCACAGCAACCCTAAATATAACCCTGGTCCGCATGGCAGACGACTGAAAACTCGGGCCCCAGAAAACGTGCTACAAGCTCCATTCGACCATCCAAAAGTGCCCCCAAAGGAAGGCTTTGGGTACATCTGAACTCCCCAGGGGAGCCTTTATGCAGGCCCATACGCAACTGGACCCTCCTTGTTCACTGTTTACGAGCAACCCTAAATATACCCCTAGCCACCATGGCAGAAGACTGAAAACTCGGGCTCCAGAAAAACTGTTAAAAGCCTAATTTGCCCATCCAAAAGTGCCCCCAGAGGAAGGCTTTGGGTACATCTGAACTCCCCAGGGGAGCCTTTATGCAGCCCCACATGCAACTGGACCCTCCTTGTTCACTGTTTACGAGCAACCCTAAATATACCCCTAGCCACCATGGCAGAAGACTGAAAACTCGGGCTCCAGAAAATGCGTTTCAAGCCCCATTCACCCATCCAGAAGTGCCCCCAAAGGAAGGCTTTGGGTACAAGTGAACTCCCCAGGGGAGCCTTTATGCAGCCCCACATGCAACTGGACCCTCCGGGTTCACTCTTTCACCGCAACCCTAAATATAGCCCTAGCACGCCTGGCAGTCGACTGAAAGCTCGGGCCACAGAAAATGTGTTACGAGCCCCATTCGCCCATCCAAAAGTGCCCCCAGAGGAAGGCTTTGGGTACATCTGAACTCCCCAGGGGAGCCTTAACGCAGCCCCACATGCAACTGGACCCTCCGTATTCGCTCTTTCACAGCAACCCTAAATATATACCTGTCCCGCATAGCAGTCGACTGAAAACTCGGGCCCCAGAAAATGCATTAGAAGCCTAATTCGCCCATCCAAAAGTGCCCCCAGAGGAAGGCTTTGGGTACAAGTGAACTCCCCAGGGGAGCCTTTACGCAGCCCCACATGCAACTGGACCCTCCTTGTTCGCTCTTTACAGCAACCCTAAATATAACCCTAGCCAGCATGGCAGAAGACTGAAAACTCGGGCCACAGAAAATGCGTTTCAAGCCCCTTTCGCTCATCCAGAAGTGCCCCCAAAGGAAGGCTTTGGGTACAAGTGAACTCCCCAGGGGAGCCTTTATGCAGCCCCACATGCAACTGGACCCTCCGTATTCGCTCTTTCACAGCAACCCTAAATATACCCCTGGCCCGTCTGGCAGTCGACTGAAAACTCGGGCCCCAGAAAATGCATTAAAAGCCTAATTCGCCCATCCAAAAGTGCCCCCAGAGGAAGGCTTTGGGTATAACTGAACTCCCCAGGGGAGCCTTTACGCAGCCCCACATGCAACTGGACCCTCCTTGTTCACTGTTTACGAGCAACCCTAAATATACCCCTAGCCACCATGGCAGAAGACTGAAAACTCGGGCTCCAGAAAATGCGTTTCAAGCCCCATTCACCCATCCAGAAGTGCCCACAGAGGAAGGCTTTGGGTACAAGTGAACTCCCCAGGGGAGCCTTTACGCAGCCCCACATGCAACTGGACCCTCCGTATTCGCTCTTTCACTGCAACCCAAAATATAGCCCTAGCCACCATGGCAGAAGACTAAAAATTCGGGCCCGAGAAAACGCGTTAAAAGCCTAATTCGCCCATCCAAAAGTGCCCCCAGAGGAAGGCTTTGGGTACAAGTGAACTCCCCAGGGGAGCCTTTACGCAGCCCCACATGCAACTGGATCCTCCTTGTTCACTGTTTACGAGCAACCCTAAATATACCCCTAGCCACCATGGCAGAAGACTGAAAACTCGGGTTCCAGAAAATGCGTTTCAAGCCCCATTCACCCATCCAGAAGTGCCCCCAAAGGAAGGCTTTGGGTACAAGTGAACTCCCCAGGGGAGCCTTTATGCAGCCTTACATGCAACTGGACCCTCCAGGTTCACTCTTTCACCACAAGCCTAAATATAGCCCTCGGCGCAATGGGAGAAGACTGAAAAAGCGGGCCTCAGAAAACGCATTGCGATTCCCCTTGGACCATCCAAAAGTGCCCCCAAAGGAAGGCTTTGGGTACAACTGAACTCCCCAGGGGAGCCTTAACGCAGCCCCACATGCAACTGGACCCTCCGTATTCGCTCTTTCACAGCAACCCTAAATATAACCCTGGCCCGCATGGCAGACGACTGAAAAATCGGGCCACAGAAAACGTGCTAAAAGCCCCATTCGCCCATCCAAAAGTGCCCCCAAAGGAAGGCTTTGGGTACAAGTGAACTCCCCAGGGTAGCCTTTATGCAGGCCCATACGCAACTGGACCCCCCGTGTTCACTGTTTACAAGCAACCCTAAATATAACACTAGCCAGCATGGCAGAAAACTGAAAACTCGGGCCACAGAAAATGCATTAAAAGCCTAATTTGACCATCCAAAAGTGCCCCCAAAGGAAGGCTTTGGGTACAACTGAACTCCCCAGGGGAGCCTTTATGCAGCCCCACATGCAACTGGATCCTCCTTGTTCACTGTTTACGAGCAACCCTAAATATACCCCTAGCCACTATGGCAGAAGACTGAAAACTCGGGCTCCAGAAAATGCGTTTCAAGCCCCATTCACCCATCCAGAAGTGTCCCCAAAGGAAGGCTTTGGGTACAACTGAACTCCCCAGGGGAGCCTTTATGCAGCCCCACATGCAACTGGACCCTCCGGGTTCACTCTTTCACCGCAAGCCTAAATATAGCCCTAGAACTCCTGGCAGTCGACTGAAAGCTCGGGCCACAGAAAATGTGTTACGAGCCCCATTCGCCCATCCAAAAGTGCCCCCAAAGGAAGGCTTTGGGTACATCTGAACTCCCCAGGGGAGCCTTTACGCAGCCCCACATGCAACTGGACTCTCCTTGTTCACTGTTTACGAGCAACCCTAAATATACCCCTAGCCACCATGGCAGAAGACTGAAAACTCGGGCTCCAGAAAATGCGTTTCAAGCCCCATTCACCCATCCAGAAGTGCCCCTAAAAAAAGGCTTTGGGTACAAGTGAACTCCCCAGGGGAGCCTTTATGCAGCCCCACATGCAACTGGACCCTCCGGGTTCACTCTTTCACCGCAATCCTAAATATAGCCCTAGCACGCCTGGCAGTCGACTGAAAGCTCGGGCCACAGAAAATGTGTTACGAGCCCCATTCGCCCATCCAAAAGTGCCCCCAGAGGAAGGCTTTGGGTACATCTGAACTCCCCAGAGGAGCCTTTACGCAGCCCCACATGCAACTGGACCCTCCGTATTCGGTCTTTCACAGCAACCCTAAATATAGCCCTGGCCCGCCTGGCAGTCGACTGAAAACTCGGGCCCCAGAAAATGCGTTAAAAGCCTAATTCGCCCATCCAAAAGTGCCCCCAGAGGAAGGCTTTGGGTACATCTGAACTCCCCAGGGGAGCCTTTATGCAGGCCCATACGCAACTGGACCCTCCTTGTTCACTGTTTACGAGCAACCCTAAATATACCCCTAGCCACCATGGCAGAAGACTGAAAACTCGGGCTCCAGAAAAACTGTTAAAAGCCTAATTTGCCCATCCAAAAGTGCCCCCAGAGGAAGGCTTTGGGTACATCTGAACTCCCCAGGGGAGCCTTTATGCAGCCCCACATGCAACTGGACCCTCCTTGTTCACTGTTTACGAGCAACCCTAAATATACCCCTAGCCACCATGGCAGAAGACTGAAAACTCGGGCTCCAGAAAATGCGTTTCAAGCCCCATTCACCCATCCAGAAGTGCCCCCAAAGGAAGGCTTTGGGTACAAGTGAACTCCCCAGGGGAGCCTTTATGCAGCCCCACATGCAACTGGACCCTCCGGGTTCACTCTTTCACCGCAACCCTAAATATAGCCCTAGCACGCCTGGCAGTCGACTGAAAGCTCGGGCCACAGAAAATGTGTTACGAGCCCCATTCGCCCATCCAAAAGTGCCCCCAGAGGAAGGCTTTGGGTACATCTGAACTCCCCAGGGGAGCCTTAACGCAGCCCCACATGCAACTGGACCCTCCGTATTCGCTCTTTCACAGCAACCCTAAATATATACCTGTCCCGCATAGCAGTCGACTGAAAACTCGGGCCCCAGAAAATGCATTAGAAGCCTAATTCGCCCATCCAAAAGTGCCCCCAGAGGAAGGCTTTGGGTACAAGTGAACTCCCCAGGGGAGCCTTTACGCAGCCCCACATGCAACTGGACCCTCCTTGTTCGCTCTTTACAGCAACCCTAAATATAACCCTAGCCAGCATGGCAGAAGACTGAAAACTCGGGCCACAGAAAATGCGTTTCAAGCCCCTTTCGCTCATCCAGAAGTGCCCCCAAAGGAAGGCTTTGGGTACAAGTGAACTCCCCAGGGGAGCCTTTATGCAGCCCCACATGCAACTGGACCCTCCGTATTCGCTCTTTCACAGCAACCCTAAATATACCCCTGGCCCGTCTGGCAGTCGACTGAAAACTCGGGCCCCAGAAAATGCATTAAAAGCCTAATTCGCCCATCCAAAAGTGCCCCCAGAGGAAGGCTTTGGGTATAACTGAACTCCCCAGGGGAGCCTTTACGCAGCCCCACATGCAACTGGACCCTCCTTGTTCACTGTTTACGAGCAACCCTAAATATACCCCTAGCCACCATGGCAGAAGACTGAAAACTCGGGCTCCAGAAAATGCGTTTCAAGCCCCATTCACCCATCCAGAAGTGCCCACAGAGGAAGGCTTTGGGTACAAGTGAACTCCCCAGGGGAGCCTTTACGCAGCCCCACATGCAACTGGACCCTCCGTATTCGCTCTTTCACTGCAACCCAAAATATAGCCCTAGCCACCATGGCAGAAGACTAAAAATTCGGGCCCGAGAAAACGCGTTAAAAGCCTAATTCGCCCATCCAAAAGTGCCCCCAGAGGAAGGCTTTGGGTACAAGTGAACTCCCCAGGGGAGCCTTTACGCAGCCCCACATGCAACTGGATCCTCCTTGTTCACTGTTTACGAGCAACCCTAAATATACCCCTAGCCACCATGGCAGAAGACTGAAAACTCGGGTTCCAGAAAATGCGTTTCAAGCCCCATTCACCCATCCAGAAGTGCCCCCAAAGGAAGGCTTTGGGTACAAGTGAACTCCCCAGGGGAGCCTTTATGCAGCCTTACATGCAACTGGACCCTCCAGGTTCACTCTTTCACCACAAGCCTAAATATAGCCCTCGGCGCAATGGGAGAAGACTGAAAAAGCGGGCCTCAGAAAACGCATTGCGATTCCCCTTGGACCATCCAAAAGTGCCCCCAAAGGAAGGCTTTGGGTACAACTGAACTCCCCAGGGGAGCCTTAACGCAGCCCCACATGCAACTGGACCCTCCGTATTCGCTCTTTCACAGCAACCCTAAATATAACCCTGGCCCGCATGGCAGACGACTGAAAAATCGGGCCACAGAAAACGTGCTAAAAGCCCCATTCGCCCATCCAAAAGTGCCCCCAAAGGAAGGCTTTGGGTACAAGTGAACTCCCCAGGGTAGCCTTTATGCAGGCCCATACGCAACTGGACCCCCCGTGTTCACTGTTTACAAGCAACCCTAAATATAACACTAGCCAGCATGGCAGAAAACTGAAAACTCGGGCCACAGAAAATGCATTAAAAGCCTAATTTGACCATCCAAAAGTGCCCCCAAAGGAAGGCTTTGGGTACAACTGAACTCCCCAGGGGAGCCTTTATGCAGCCCCACATGCAACTGGATCCTCCTTGTTCACTGTTTACGAGCAACCCTAAATATACCCCTAGCCACTATGGCAGAAGACTGAAAATTCGGGCTCCAGAAAATGCGTTTCAAGCCCCATTCACCCATCCAGAAGTGTCCCCAAAGGAAGGCTTTGGGTACAACTGAACTCCCCAGGGGAGCCTTTATGCAGCCCCACATGCAACTGGACCCTCCGGGTTCACTCTTTCACCGCAAGCCTAAATATAGCCCTAGAACTCCTGGCAGTCGACTGAAAGCTCGGGCCACAGAAAATGTGTTACGAGCCCCATTCGCCCATCCAAAAGTGCCCCCAAAGGAAGGCTTTGGGTACATCTGAACTCCCCAGGGGAGCCTTTACGCAGCCCCACATGCAACTGGACTCTCCTTGTTCACTGTTTACGAGCAACCCTAAATATACCCCTAGCCACCATGGCAGAAGACTGAAAACTCGGGCTCCAGAAAATGCGTTTCAAGCCCCATTCACCCATCCAGAAGTGCCCCTAAAAAAAGGCTTTGGGTACAAGTGAACTCCCCAGGGGAGCCTTTATGCAGCCCCACATGCAACTGGACCCTCCGGGTTCACTCTTTCACCGCAATCCTAAATATAGCCCTAGCACGCCTGGCAGTCGACTGAAAGCTCGGGCCACAGAAAATGTGTTACGAGCCCCATTCGCCCATCCAAAAGTGCCCCCAGAGGAAGGCTTTGGGTACATCTGAACTCCCCAGAGGAGCCTTTACGCAGCCCCACATGCAACTGGACCCTCCGTATTCGGTCTTTCACAGCAACCCTAAATATAGCCCTGGCCCGCCTGGCAGTCGACTGAAAACTCGGGCCCCAGAAAATGCGTTAAAAGCCTAATTCGCCCATCCAAAAGTGCCCCCAGAGGAAGGCTTTGGGTACAACTGAACTCCGCAGGGGAGCCTTTACGCAGCCCCACATGCAACTGGACCCTCCTTGTTCACTGTTTACGAGCAACCCTAAATATACCCCTAGCCACCATGGCAGAAGACTGAAAACTCGGGCTCCAGAAAATGCGTTTCAAGCCCCATTCACCCATCCAGAAGTGCCCCCAAAGGAAGGCTTTGGGTACATCTGAACTCCCCAGGGGAGCCTTTACGCAGCCCCACATGCAACTGGACCCTCCGTGTTCGCTCTTTACAGCAACCCTAAATATAACCCTAGCCAGCATGGCAGAAGACTGAAAACTCGGGCCACAGAAAAAGCGTTTCAAGCCCCTTTCGCCCATGCAGAAGTGCCCCCAAAGGAAGGCTTTGGGTACAAGTGAACTCCCCAGGGGAGCCCTTATGCAGCCCCACATGCAACTGGACCCTCCTTGTTCACTGTTTACGAGCAACCCTAAATATACCCCTAGCCACCATGGTAGAAGAGTGAAAACTCGGGCTCCAGAAAAAGCGTTTCAAGCCGCTTTCGCCCATGCAGAAGTGCCCCCAAAGGAAGGCTTTGGGTACAAGTGAACTCCCCAGGGGAGCCTTTATGCAGCCCCACATGCAACTGGACCCTCCGGGTTCACTCTTTCACCGCAACCCTAAATATAGCCCTAGAACTCCTGGCAGTCGACTGAAAGCTCGCGCCACAGAAAATGTGTTACGAGCCCCATTCGCCCATCCAAAAGTGCCCCCAAAGGAAGGCTTTGGGTACATCTGAACTCCCCAGGGGAGCCTTTACGCAGACCCACATGCAACTGGACTCTCCTTGTTCGCTCTTTACAGCAACCCTAAATATAACCCTAGCCAGCATGGCAGAAGACTGAAAACTCAGGCCACAGAAAAAGAGTTTCAAGCCCCTTTCGCCCATCCAGAAGTGCCCCCAAAGGAAGGCTTTGGGTACAAGTGAACTCCCCAGTGGAGCCTTTATGCAGCCCCACATGCAACTGGACCCTCCGTATTCGCTCTTTCACAGCAACCCTAAATATAACACTAGCCAGCATGGCAGACGACTGAAAAATTGGGCCACAGAAAACGTGCTAAAAGCCCCATTCGCCCATCCAAAAGTGCCCCCAGAGGAAGGCTTTGGGTACAAGTGAACTCCCCAGAGGAGCCTTTATGCAGGCCCATACGCAACTGGACCCCCCGTGTTCGCTGTTTACAAGCAACCCTAAATATAGCACTAGCCAGCATGGCAGAAAACTGAAAACTCGGGCCACAGAAAAAGCTTTTCAAGCCTAATTCGCCCATCCAAAAGTGCCCCCAGCGGAAGGCTTTGGGTACAAGTGAACTCCCCAGGGGAGCCTTTATGCAGCTCCACATGCAACTGGACCCTCCGTATTCGCTCTTTCACAGCAACCCTAAATATAACCCTGGTCCGCATGGCAGACGACTGAAAACTCGGGCCCCAGAAAACGTGCTACAAGCTCCATTCGACCATCCAAAAGTGCCCCCAAAGGAAGGCTTTGGGTACATCTGAACTCCCCAGGGGAGCCTTTATGCAGGCCCATACGCAACTGGACCCTCCTTGTTCACTGTTTACGAGCAACCCTAAATATACCCCTAGCCACCATGGCAGAAGACTGAAAACTCGGGCTCCAGAAAAACTGTTAAAAGCCTAATTTGCCCATCCAAAAGTGCCCCCAGAGGAAGGCTTTGGGTACATCTGAACTCCCCAGGGGAGCCTTTATGCAGCCCCACATGCAACTGGACCCTCCTTGTTCACTGTTTACGAGCAACCCTAAATATACCCCTAGCCACCATGGCAGAAGACTGAAAACTCGGGCTCCAGAAAATGCGTTTCAAGCCCCATTCACCCATCCAGAAGTGCCCCCAAAGGAAGGCTTTGGGTACAAGTGAACTCCCCAGGGGAGCCTTTATGCAGCCCCACATGCAACTGGACCCTCCGGGTTCACTCTTTCACCGCAACCCTAAATATAGCCCTAGCACGCCTGGCAGTCGACTGAAAGCTCGGGCCACAGAAAATGTGTTACGAGCCCCATTCGCCCATCCAAAAGTGCCCCCAGAGGAAGGCTTTGGGTACATCTGAACTCCCCAGGGGAGCCTTAACGCAGCCCCACATGCAACTGGACCCTCCGTATTCGCTCTTTCACAGCAACCCTAAATATATACCTGTCCCGCATGGCAGTCGACTGAAAACTCGGGCCCCAGAAAATGCATTTGAAGCCTAATTCGACCATCCAAAAGTGCCCCCAGAGGAAGGCTTTGGGTACAAGTGAACTCCCCAGGGGAGCCTTTACGCAGCCCCACATGCAACTGGACCCTCCTTGTTCGCTCTTTACAGCAACCCTAAATATAACCCTAGCCAGCATGGCAGAAGACTGAAAACTCAGGCCACAGAAAATGCGTTTCAAGCCCCTTTCGCTCATCCAGAAGTGCCCCCAAAGGAAGGCTTTGGGTACAAGTGAACTCCCCAGGGGAGCCTTTATGCAGCCCCACATGCAACTGGACCCTCCGTATTCGCACTTTCACAGCAACCCTAAATATAACCCTGGCCAGCATGGCAGACGACAGAAAAATCGGGCCACAGAAAACGTGCTAAAAGCCCAATTCGCCCATCCAAAAGTGCCCCCAGAGGAAGGCTTTGGGTACAAGTGAACTCCCCAGAGGAGCCTTTATGCAGGCCCATACGCAACTGGACCCCCCGTGTTCGCTCTTTACAGGCAACCCTAAATATAACCCTAGCCAGCATGGCAGAAAACTGAAAACTCGGGCCACAGAAAAAGCGTTTCAAGCCTAATTCGCCCATCCAGAAGTGCCCACAGAGGAAGGCTTTGGGTACAAGTGAACTCCCCAGGGGAGCCTTTATGCAGCCCCACATGCAACTGGACCCTCCGTATTCGCTCTTTCACAGCAACCCTAAATAGAACCCTAGAACGCCTGGCGGTCGACTGAAAGCTCGGGCCACAGAAAATGTGTTACGAGCCCCATTCACCCATCCAAAAGTGCCCCCAAAGGAAGGCTTTGGGTACAAGTGAACTCCCCAGGGGAGCCTTTACGCAGCCCCACATGCAACTGGACCCTCCGTGTTCGCTCCTTACAGCAACCCTAAATATAACCCTAGCCAGCATGGCAGAAGACTGAAAGCTCAAGCCACAGAAAAAGCGTTTCAAGCCCCTTTCGCCCATCCAGAAGTGCCCCCAAAGGAAGGCTTTGGGTACAACTGAACTCCCCAGGGGAGCCTTTGTGTAGCCCCACATGCAACTGGACCCTCCTTGTTCACTGTTAACGAGCAACCCTAAATATACCCCTAGCCACCATGGCAGAAGACTGAAAACTCGGGCTCCAGAAAATGCGTTTCAAGCCCCATTCACCCATCCAGAAGTGCCCCTAAAGGAAGGCTTTGGGTACAAGTGAACTCCCCAGGGGAGCCTTTATGCAGCCCCACATGCAACTGGACCCTCCGGGTTCACTCTTTCACCGCAACCCTAAATATAGCCCTAGCACGCCTGGCAGTCGACTGAAAGCTCGGGCCACAGAAAATGTGTTTAGAGCCCCTTTCGCCCATCCAGAAGTGCCCCCAAAGGAAGGCTTTGGGTACAAGTGAACTCCCCAGGGGAGCCTTTATGCAGCCCCACATGCAACTGGACCCTCCGTATTCGCTCTTTCACAGCAACCCTAAATATAACCCTGGCCCGCATGGCAGACGACTGAAAAATCGGGCCACCGAAAACGTGCTAAAAGCCCCATTCGCCCATCCAAAAGTGCCCCCAGAGGAAGGCTTTGGGTACAAGTGAACTCCCCAGAGGAGCCTTTATGCAGGCCCATACGCAACTGGACCTCCCGTGTTCGCTGTTTACAAGCAACCCTAAATATAACACTAGCCAGCATGGCAGAAAACTGAAAACTTGCTCCCTAGAAAATGCATTAAAAGCCTAATTCGCCCATCCAAAAGTGCCCCCAGAGGAAGTCTTTGGGTACATCTGAACTCCCCAGGGGATCCTTTATGCAGCCCCACATGCAACTGGACCCTCCTTGTTCACTGTTTACGAGCAACCCTAAATATACCCCTAGCCACCATGGCAGAAGACTGAAAACTCGGGCTCCAGAAAATGCGTTTCAAGCCCCATTCACCCATCCAGAAGTGCCCCCAAAGGAAGGCTTTGGGTACAAGTGAACTCCCCAGGGGAGCCTTTATGCAGCCCCACATGCAACTGGACCCTCCGGGTTCACTCTTTCACCGCAACCCTAAATATAGCCCTAGCACGCCTGGCAGTCGACTGAAAGCTCGGGCCACAGAAAATGTGTTACGAGCCCCATTCGCCCATCCAAAAGTGCCCCCAGAGGAAGGCTTTGGGTACATCTGAACTCCCCAGGGGAGCCTTAACGCAGCCCCACATGCAACTGGACCCTCCGTATTCGCTCTTTCACAGCAACCCTAAATATATCCCTGTCCCGCATGGCAGTCGACTGAAAACTCGTGCCCCAGAAAATGCATTTAAAGCCTAATTCGCCCATCCAAAAGTGCCCCCAGAGGAAGGCTTTGGGTAAAAGTGAACTCCCCAGGGGAGCCTTTACGCAGCCCCACATGCAACTGGACCCTCCTTGTTCGCTCTTTACAGCAACCCTAAATATAACCCTAGCCAGCATGGCAGAAGACTGAAAACTCAGGCCACAGAAAATGCGTTTCAAGCCCCTTTCGCCCATCCAGAAGTGCCCCCAAAGGAAGGCTTTGGGTACAAGTGAACTCCCCAGGGGAGCCTTTATGCAGCCCCACATGCAACTGGACCCTCCGTATTCGCACTTTCACAGCAACCCTAAATATAACCCTGGCCAGCATGGCAGACGACAGAAAAATCGGGCCACAGAAAACGTGCTAAAAGCCCAATTCGCCCATCCAAAAGTGCCCCCAGAGGAAGGCTTTGGGTACAAGTGAACTCCCCAGAGGAGCCTTTATGCAGGCCCATACGCAACTGGACCCCCCGTGTTCGCTGTTTACAGGCAACCCTAAATATAACCCTAGCCAGCATGGCAGAAAACTGAAAACTCGGGCCACAGAAAAAGCGTTTCAAGCCTAATTCGCCCATCCAGAAGTGCCCACAGAGGAAGGCTTTGGGTACAAGTGAACTCCCCAGGGGAGCCTTTATGCAGCCCCACATGCAACTGGACCCTCCGTATTCGCTCTTTCACAGCAACCCTAAATAGAACCCTTGAACGCCTGGCGGTCGACTGAAAGCTCGGGCCACAGAAAATGTGTTACGAGCCCCATTCACCCATCCAAAAGTGCCCCCAAAGGAAGGCTTTGGGTACAAGTGAACTCCCCAGGGGAGCCTTTACGCAGCCCCACATGCAACTGGACCGTCCGTGTTCGCTCCTTACAGCAACCCTAAATATAACCCTAGCCAGCATGGCAGAAGACTGAAAGCTGAAGCCACAGAAAAAGCGTTTCAAGCCCCTTTCGCCCATCCAGAAGTGCCCCCAAAGGAAGGCTTTGGGTACAAGTGAACTCCCCAGGGGAGCCTTTATGCAGCCCCACATGCAACTGGACCCTCCGGGTTCACTCTTTCACAGCAACCCTAAATATAGCCCTGGCCCGGCTTGCAGTCGACTGAAAACTCGGGCCCAAGAAAATGCGTTAAAAGCCTAATTCGACCATCCAAAAGTGCCCCCAGAGGAAGGCTTTGGGTACAAGTGAACTCCCCAGGGGAGCCTTTATGCAGCCCCACATGCAACTGGACACTCCGTATTAGCTCTTTCACAGCAACCCTAAATATAACCCTGGCCAGCATGGCAGACGACTGAAAACTCGAGCCCCAGAAAATGCGTTAAAAGCCTAATTTGCTCATCCAGAAGTGCCCCCAAAGGAAGGCTTTGGGTACAAGTGAACTCCACAGGGGAGCCTTTACGCAGCCCCACATGCAACTGGACCCTCCGGGTTCACTCTTTCACAGCAACCCTAAATATAGCCCTCGGCACAATGGGAGAAGACTGAAAAAGCGGGCCTCAGAAAACGCATTGCGATTCCCCTTGGACCATCCAAAAGTGCTCCCAAAGGAAGGATTTGGGTACAACTGGACTCCCCAGGGGAGCCTTTATGCAGCCCCACATGCAACTGGACCCTCCTTGTTCACTGTTTACGAGGAACCCTAAATATACCCCTAGCCACCATGGCAGAAGACTGAAAACTCGGGCTCCAGAAAATGCGTTTCAAGCCCCATTCACGCATCCAGAAGTGCCCCCAAAGGAAGGCTTTGGGTACAAGTGAACTCCCCAGGGGAGCCTTTATGCAGCCCCACATGCAACTGGACCCTCCGGGTTCACTCTTTCACCGCAAGCGTAAATATAGCCCTCGGCGCAATGGGAGAAGACTGAAAAAACGGGCCTCAGAAAACGCATTGCGATTCCCCGTGGACCATCCAAAAGTGCTCCCAAAGGAAGGATATGGGTACAACTGGACTCCCCAGGGGAGCCTTTACGCAGCCCCACATGCAACTGGACCCTCCGTATTCGCTCTTTACAGCAACCCTAAATATAACCCTAGCCAGCATGGCAGTAGACTGAAAACTCAGGCCACAGAAAAAGCGTTTCAAGCCCCTTTCGCTCATCCAGAAGTGCCCCCAAAGGAAGGCTTTGGGTACAAGTGAACTCCCCAGGGGAGCCATTATGCAGCCCCACATGCAACTGGACCCTCCGTATTCGCTCTTTCACAGCAACCCTAAATATAACCCTGGCCCGCATGGCAGACGACTGAAAACTCGGGCCCCAGAAAACGTTCTACAAGTCCCATTTGACCATCCAAAAGTGCCCCAAAGGAAGGCTTTGGGTACATCTGAACTCCCCAGGGGAGCCTTTATGCAGCCCCACATGCAACTAGACCCTCCTTGTTCACTGTTAACGAGCAACCCTAAATACACCCTAGCCACCATGGAAGAAGACTGAAAATTCGGGCTCCAGAAAATGCGTTTCAAGCCCCATTCACCCATCCAGAAGTGCCCCAAAAGGAAGACTTTGGGTACAAGTGAACTCCCCAGGGGAGCCTTTATGCAGCCCCACATGCAACTGGACCCTCCGGGTTCACTCTTTCACAGCAACACTATATATAGCCCTGGCCTGCCTGGCAGTCGACTGAAAACTCGGGCCCCAGAAAATGCGTTAAAAGCCTAATTCGCCCATCCAAAAGTGCCCCCAGAGGAAGGCTTTGGGTACATCTGAACTCCCCAGGGGAGCCTTTACGCAGCCCCACATGCAACTGGACCCTCCGTGTTTGCTCTTTACAGCAACCCTAAATATAACCCTAGCAAGCATGGCAGAAGACTGAAAACTCGGGCTCCATAAAATACGGTTCATGCCCCATTCACCCATCCAGAAGTGCCCCCAAAGGAAGGCTGTGGGTACAACTGAACTCCCCAGGGGAGCCTTTATGCAGCCCCACATGCAACTGGACCCTCCGGGTTCACTCTTTCACCGCAAGCCTAAATATAGCCCTAGCACGCCTGCAGTCGACTGAAAGCTCGGGCCACAGAAAATGTGTTACGAGCCCCATTCACCCATCCAAAAGTGCCCCCAAAGGAAGGGTTTGGGTACATCTGAACTCCCCAGGGGAGCCTTTATGCAGCCCCACATGCAACTGGACCCTCCTTGTTCACTGTTTTCGAGCAACCCTAAATATAACCCTAGCCACCATGGCAGAAGACTGAAAACTCGGGCTCCATAAAATGCGTTTCAAGCCCCATTCACGCATCCAGAAGTGCCCCCAAAGGAAGGCTTTGGGTACAACTGAACTCCCCAGGGGAGCCTTTATGCAGCCCCACATGCAACTGGACCCTCCGGGTTCACTCTTTCTCCGCAAGCCTAAATATAACCCTAGCACGCCTGGCAGTCGACTGAAAGCTCGGGCCACAGAAAATGTGTTACGAGCCCCATTCGCCCATCCAAAAGTGCCCCCAAAGGAAGGCTTTGGGTACATCAGAACTCCCCAGGGGAGCCTTTACGCAGCCCCACATGCAACTGGACCCTCCGTGTTCGCTCTTTACAGCAACCCTAAATATAACCCTAGCCAGCATGGCAGAAGACTGAAAACTCGGGCCACAGAAAAAGCGTTTCAAGCCCCATTCACCCATCCAGAAGTGCCCCCAAAGGAAGGCTTTGGGTACAAGTGAACTCCCCAGGGGAGCCTTTATGCAGCCCCACATGCAACTGGACCCTCCGTATTCGCTCTTTCACAGCAAGCCTAAATTTAACCCTGGACCGCATGGCAGATGACTGAAAAATCGGGCCCCAGAAAACGTGCTACAAGCCCCATTCGACCATCCAAAAGTGCCCCCAAAGGAAGGCTTTGGGTACAAGTGAACTCCCCAGGGGAGCCTTTATGCAGGCCCATACAGAACTGGACCCCCCGTGTTCGCTTTTTACAAGCAACCCTAAATATAACACTAGCCAGCATGGCAGAAAACTGAAAACTCGGGCCCCAGAAAATGCGTTAAAAGCCTAATTCGCCCATCCAAAAGTGCCCCCAGAGGAAGGCTTTGGGTACAAGTGAACTCCCCAGGGGAGCCTTTACGCAGCCCCACATGCAACTGGACCCTCCGTGTTCGCTCTTTACAGCAACCCTAAATATAATACTAGCCACCATGGCAGAAGACTGAAAACTCAGGCCACAGAAAATGTGTTACGAGCCCAATTCGCCCATCCAAAAGTGCCCCCAGAGGAAGGCTTTGGGTACAAGTGAACTCCCCAGGGGAGCCTTTACGCAGCCCCACATGCAACTGGACCCTCCTTGTTCACTGTTTACGAGCAACCCTAAATATACCCCTAGCCACCATGGCAGAAGAGTGAAAACTCGGGCTCCATAAAATGCGTTTCAAGCCCCATTCACCCATCCAGAAGTGCCCCCAAAGGAAGGCTTTGGGTACAAGTGAACTCCCCAGGGGAGCCTTTATGCAGCCCCACATGCAACTGGACCCTCCGGGTTCACTCTTTCACAGCAACCCTAAATATAGCCCTCGGCGCAATGGGAGAAGACTGAAGAAGCGGGCCCCAGAAAACGCATTGCGATTCCACTTGGACCATCCAAAAGTGCCCCCAAAGGAAATCTTTGGGTACAACTGGACTCCCCCGGGGAACCTTAACGCAGCCCCACATGCAACTGGACCCTCCGTATTCGCTCTTTCACAGCAACCCTAAATATAGCACTGGCCCGCATGGCAGTCGACTGAAAACTCGGGCCCCAGAAAATGCTTTTAAAGTCTAATTCGCCCATCCAGAAGTGCCCCCAGAGGAAGGCTTTGGGTACAACTGAACTCCCCAGGGGAGCCTTTACGCAGCCCCACATGCAACTGGACCCTCCTTGTTCACTGTTTACGAGCAACCCTAAATATACCCCTAGCCACCATGGCAGAGGAGTGAAAACTTGGGCTCCAGAAAATGCGTTTCAAGACCCATTCGCCCATCCAAAAGTGCCTCCAAAGGAAGGCTTTGGGTACATCTGAACTCCCCAGGGGAGCCTTTACGCAGCCCCACATGCAACTGGACCCTCCGGGTTCGCTCTTTACAGGAAACCTAAATATAACCCTAGCCAGCATGGCAGAAGACTGAAAACTCGGGCCACAGAAAACGTGCTACAAGCCCCATTCGACCATCCAAAAGTGCCCCCAGAGGAAGGCTTTGGGTACATCTGAACTCCCAAGGGTAGCCTTTATGCAGGCCCCTACGCAACTGGACCCCCCGTGTTCGCTGTTTACAAGCAACCCTAAATAAAACACTAGCCAGCATGGCAGAAAACTGAAAACTCGGGCCACAGAAAAAGCGTTTCAAGCCCCATTCACCCATCCAGAAGTGCCCCCAAAGGAAGGCTTTGGGTACAAGTGAACTCCCCAGGGGAGCCTTTATGCAGCCCCACATGCAACTGGACCCTCCGGGTTCACTCTTTCACCGCAAGCCTAAATATAACCCTCGGCGCAATGGGATAAGACTGAAGAAGCGGGCCCCAGAAAACGCATTGCGATTCCACTTGGACCATCCAAAAGTGCCCCCAAAGGAAATCTTTGGGTACAACTGGACTCCCGAGGGGAGCCTTTATGCAGCCCCACATGCAACTGGACCCTCCGTATTCGCTCTTTCACAGCAACCCTAAATATAGCCCTGGCCCGCCTGGCAGTCGACTGAAAACTCGGGCCCCAGAAAATGCGGTAAAAGCCTAATTCGCCCATCCAAAAGTGCCCCCAGAGGAAGGCTTTGGGTACAAGTGAACTCCCCAGGGGAGCCTTTACGCAGCCCCACATGCAACTGGACCCTCCTTGTTCACTGTTTACGAGCAACCCTAAATATGCCCCTAGCCACCATGGCAGAAGACTGAAAAATCTGGCCCCAGAAAACGTGCTACAAGCCCCATTCACCCATCCAGAAGTGCCCCCAAAGGAAGGCTTTGGGTACAACTGAACTCCCCAGGGGAGCCTTTATGCAGCCCCACATGCAACTGGACCCTCCGGGTTCACTCTTTCACAGCAACCCTAAATATAGCCCTAGCACGCCTGGCAGTCGACTGAAAGCTCGGGCCACAGAAAATGTGTTACGAGCCCCATTCGCCCATCCAAAAGTGCCCCCAAAGGAAGGCTTTGGGTACATCTGAACTCCCCAGGGGAGCCTTTATGCAACCCCACATGCAACTGGACCCTCCGTGTTCGCTCTTTACAGCAACCCTAAATATAACCCTAGCCAGCATGGCAGAAGACTGAAAACTCGGGCCACAGAAAAACTGTTAAAAGCCTAATTCGCCCAACCAAAAGTGCCCCCAGAGGAAGGCTTTGGGTACAACTGAACTCCCCAGGGGAGCCTTAACGCAGCCCCACATGAAACTGGACCCTCCGGGTTCACTCTTTCACAGCAACCCTAAATATATCCCTGGCCCGCCTGGCAGTCGACTGAAAACTCGGGCCCCAGAAAATGCGTTAAAAGCCTAATTCGCCCATCCAAAAGTGCCCCCAGAGGAAGGCTTTGGGTACAAGTGAACTCCCCAGGGGAGCGTTTACGCAGCCCCACATGCAACTGGACCCTCCGTGTTCGCTCTTTACAGCAACCCTAAATATAATACTAGCCAGCATGGCAGAAGACTGAAAACTTAGGCCACAGAAAATGTGTTACGAGCCCAATTCGCCCATCCAAAAGTGCCCCCAAAGGAAGGCTTTGGGTACAAGTGAACTCCCCAGGGGAGCCTTTACGCAGCCCCACATGCAACTGGACCCTCCTTGTTCACTGTTTACGAGCAACCCTAAATATACCCCTAGCCACCATGGCAGAAGACTGAAAACTCGGGCTCCATAAAATGCGTTTCAAGCCCCATTCACCCATCCAGAAGTGCCCCCAAAGGAAGGCTTTGGGTACAAGTGAACTCCCCAGGGGAGCCTTTATGCAGCCCCACATGCAACTGGACCCTCCGGATTCACTCTTTCACAGCAACCCTAAATATAGCCCTCGGCGCAATGGGAGAAGACTGAAGAAGCGGGCCCCAGAAAACGCATTGCGATTCCACTTGGACCATCCAAAAGTGCCCCCAAAGGAAATCTTTGGGTACAACTGGACTCCCCAGGGGAGCCTTTATGCAGCCCCACATGCAACTGGACCCTCCGTATTTGCTCTTTCACAGCAACCCTAAATATAGCCCTGGCCCGGCTTGCAGTCGACTGAAAACTCGGGCCCCAGAAAATGCGGTAAAAGCCTAATTCGCCCATCCAAAAGTGCCCCCAGAGGAAGGCTTTGGGTACAACTGAACTCCCCAGGGGAGCCTTTACGCAGCCCCACATGCAACTGGACCCTCCTTGTTCACTGTTTACGAGCAACCCTAAATATGCCCCTAGCCACCATGGCAGAAGACTGAAAAATCGGGCCCCAGAAAACGTGCTACAAGCCCCATTCACACATCCATAAGTGCCCCCAAAGGAAGGCTTTGGGTACAACTGAACTCCCCAGGGGAGCCTTTATGCAGCCCCACATGCAACTGGACCCTCCGGGTTCACTCTTTCACAGCAACCCTAAATATAGCCCTAGCACGCCTGGCAGTCGACTGAAAGCTCGGGCCACAGAAAATGTGTTACGAGCCCCATTCGCCCATCCAAAAGTGCCCCCAAAGGAAGGCTTTGGGTACATCTGAACTCCCCAGGGGAGCCTTTATGCAACCCCACATGCAACTGGACCCTCCGTGTTCGCTCTTTACAGCAACCCTAAATAAAACACTAGCCAGCATGGCAGAAGACTGAAAACTCTGGCCACAGAAAAACTGTTAAAAGCCTAATTCGCCCAACCAAAAGTGCCCCCAGAGGAAGGCTTTGGGTACAACTGAACTCCCCAGGGGAGCCTTAACGCAGCCCCACATGAAACTGGACCCTCCGGGTTCACTCTTTCACAGCAACCCTAAATATATCCCTGGCCCGCCTGGCAGTCGACTGAAAACTCGGGCCCCAGAAAATGCGTTAAAAGCCTAATTCGCCCATCCAAAAGTGCCCCCAGAGGAAGGCTTTGGGTACAAGTGAACTCCCCAGGGGAGCCTTTACGCAGCCCCACATGCAACTGGACCCTCCGTGTTTGCTCTTTACAGCAACCCTAAATATAATACTAGCCACCATGGCAGAAGACTGAAAACTCAGGCCACAGAAAATGTGTTACGAGCCCAATTCGCCCATCCAAAAGTGCCCCCAAAGGAAGGCTTTGGGTACAAGTGAACTCCCCAGGGGAGCCTTTACGCAGCCCCACATGCAACTGGACCCTCCTTGTTCACTGTTTACGAGCAACCCTAAATATACCCCTAGCCACCATGGCAGAAGACTGAAAACTCGGGCTCCAGAAAATGCGTTTCAAGCCCCATTCACCCATCCAGAAGTGCCCCCAAAGGAAGGCTTTGGGTACAAGTGAACTCCCCAGGGGAGCCTTTATGCAGCCCCACATGCAACTGGACCCTCCGGGTTCACTCTTTCACAGCAACCCTAAATATAGCCCTCGGCGCAATGGGAGAAGACTGAAGAAGCGGGCCCCAGAAAACGCATTGCGATTCCACTTGGACCATCCAAAAGTGCCCCCAAAGGAAATCTTTGGGTACAACTGGACTCCCCCGGGGAACCTTAACGCAGCCCCACATGCAACTGGACCCTCCGTATTTGCTCTTTCACAGCAACCCTAAATATAGCCCTGGCCCGCCTGGCAGTCGACTGAAAACTCGGGCCCCAGAAAACGCGTTAAAAGCCTAATTCGCCCATCCAGAAGTGCCCCCAGAGGAAGGCTTTGGGTACAACTGAACTCCCCAGGGGAGCCTTTACGCAGCCCCACATGCAACTGGACCCTCCTTGTTCACTGTTTACGAGCAACCCTAAATATACCCCTAGCCACCATGGCAGAGGAGTGAAAACTCGGGCTCCAGAAAATGCGTTTCAAGACCCATTCGCCCATCCAAAAGTGCCTCCAAAGGAAGGCTTTGGGTACATCTGAACTCCCCAGGGGAGCCTTTACGCAGCCCCACATGCAACTGGACCCTTCGGGTTCGCTCTTTACAGGAAACCTAAATATAACCCTAGCCAGCATGGCAGAAGACTGAAAACTCGGGTCACAGAAAACGTGCTACAAGCCCCATTCGACCATCCAAAAGTGCCCCCAGAGGAAGGCTTTGGGTACATCTGAACTCCCCAGGGGAGCCTTTATGCAGGCCCCTACGCAACTGGACCCCCCGTGTTCGCTGTTTACAAGCAACCCTAAATAAAACACTAGCCAGCATGGCAGAAAACTGAAAACTCGGGCCACAGAAAAAGCGTTTCAAGCCCCATTCACCCATCCAGAAGTGCCCCCAAAGGAAGGCTTTGGGTACAAGTGAACTCCCCAGGGGAGCCTTTATGCAGCCCCACATGCAACTGGACGCTCCGGGTTCACTCTTTCACCGCAAGCCTAAATATAACCCTCGGCGCAATGGGAAAAGACTGAAGAAGCGGGCCCCAGAAAACGCATTGCGATTCCCCTTGGACCATCCAAAAGTGCCCCCAAAGGAAATCTTTGGGTACAACTGGACTCCTCAGGGGAGCCTTTATGCAGCCCCACATACAACTGGACCCTCCGTATTCGCTCTTTCACAGCAACCCTAAATATAGCCCTAGCACGCCTGGCAGTCGACTGAAAGCTCGGGCCACAGAAAATGTGTTACGAGCCCCATTCGCCCATCCAAAAGTGCCCCCAAAGGAAGGCTTTGGGTACATCTGAACTCCCCAGGGGAGCCTTTATGCAACCCCACATGCAACTGGACCCTCCGTGTTCGCTCTTTACAGCAACCCTAAATATAACCCTAGCCAGCATGGCAGAAGACTGAAAACTCGGGCCACAGAAAAAGCGTTTCAAGCCCCATTCGCCCATCCAAAAGTGTCCCCAGAGGAAGGCTTTGGGTACAAGTGAACTCCCCAGGGGAGCCTTTATGCAGCCCCACGTGCAACTGGACCCTCCGTATTCGCTGTTTACAAGCAACCCTAAATATAACCCTAGCCAGCATGGCAGAAAACTGAAAACTCGGGCCACAGAAAAACTGTTAAAAGCCTAATTCGCCCAACCAAAAGTGCCCCCAGAGGAAGGCTTTGGGTACAACTGAACTCCCCAGGGGAGCCTTAACGCAGCCCCACATGCAACTGGACCCTCCGGGTTCACTCTTTCACAGCAACCCTAAATATATCCCTGGCCCGCCTGGCAGTCGACTGAAAACTCGGGCCCCAGAAAATGCGTTAAAAGCCTAATTCGCCCATCCAAAAGTGCCCCCAGAGGAAGGCTCTGGGTACAAGTGAACTCCCCAGGGGAGCCGTTACGCAGGCCCATACGCAACTGGACCCCCCGTGTTCGCTGTTTACAAGCAACCCTAAATATAACCCTAGCCAGCATGGCAGAAAACTGAAAACTCGGGCCACAGAAAAAGCGTTTCAAGCCCCATTCACCCATCCAGAAGTGCCCCCAAAGGAAGGCTTTGGGTACAAGTGAACTCCCCGGGGGAGCCTTTACGCAGCCCCACATGCAACTGGACCCTCCTTGTTCACTGTTTACGAGCAACCCTAAATATACCCCTAGCCACCATGGCAGACGACTGAAAAATCGGGCCCCAGAAAACGTGCTACAAGCCCCATTCGACCATCCAAAAGTGCCCCCAAAGGAAGGCTTTGGGTACAAGTGAACTCCCCAGGGGAGCCTTTATGCAGCCCCACATGCAACTGGACCCTCCTTGTTCACTCTTTCACCGCAAGCCTAAATATAGCCCTAGCACGCCTGGCAGTCGACTGAAAGCTCGGGCCACAGAAAATGTGTTACGAGCCCCATTCGCCCATCCAAAAGTGCCCCCAAAGGAAGGCTTTGGGTACAAGTGAACTCCCCAGGGGAGCCTTTACGCAGCCCCACATGCAACTGGACCCTCCGTATTCGCTCTTTACAGCAACCCTAAATATAACCCTAGCCAGCATGGCAGAAGACTGAAAACTAGGGCCCCAGAAAAAGCGTTTCAAGCCCCTTTCGCCCATCCAGAAGTGCCCCCAAAGGAAGGCTTTGGGTACAAGTGAACTCCCCAGGGGAGCCTTTATGCAGCCCCACATGCAACTGGACCCTCCGTATTCGCTCTTTCACAGCAACCCTAAATATAACCCTGGCCCGCATGGAGACGACTGAAAAATCGGGCCCCAGAAAACGTGCTACAAGCCCCATTCGACCATCCAAAAGTGCCCCCAAAGGAAGGCTTTGGGTACAAGTGAACTCCCCAGGGGAGCCTTTTCGCAGGCCCATACGCAACTGGACCCCCTGTGTTCGCTGTTTACAAGCAACCCTAAATATAACCCTAGCCAGCATGGCAGAAAACTGAAAACTCGGGCCCCAGAAAATGCGGTAAAAGCCTAATTCGCCCATCCAAAAGTGCCCCCAGAGGAAGGCTTTGGGTACAAGTGAACTCCCCAGGGGAGCCTTTACGCAGCCCCACATGCAACTGGACCCTCCTTGTTCACTGTTTACGAGCAACCCTAAATATGCCCCTAGCCACCATGGCAGAAGACTGAAAAATCGGGCCCCAGAAAACGTGCTACAAGCCCCATTCACACATCCATAAGTGCCCCCAAAGGAAGGCTTTGGGTACAAGTGAACTCCCCAGGGGAGCCTTTATGCAGCCCCACATGCAACTGGACCCTCCGGGTTCACTCTTTCACCGCAACCCTAAATATAGCCCTAGCACGCCTGGCAGTCGACTGAAAGCTCGGGCCCCAGAAAATGTGTTACGAGCCCCATTCGCCCATCCAAAAGTGCCCCCAAAGGAAGGCTTTGGGTACATCTGAACTCCCCAGGGGAGCCTTTATGCAACCCCACATGCAACTGGACCCTCCGTGTTTGCTCTTTACAGCAACCCTAAATATAATACTAGCCACCATGGCAGAAGACTGAAAACTCAGGCCACAGAAAATGTGTTACGAGCCCAATTCGCCCATCCAAAAGTGCCCCCAAAGGAAGGCTTTGGGTACAAGTGAACTCCCCAGGGGAGCCTTTACGCAGCCCCACATGCAACTGGACCCTCCTTGTTCACTGTTTACGAGCAACCCTAAATATACCCCTAGCCACCATGGCAGAAGACTGAAAACTCGGGCTCCAGAAAATGCGTTTCAAGCCCCATTCACCCATCCAGAAGTGCCCCCAAAGGAAGGCTTTGGGTACAAGTGAACTCCCCAGGGGAGCCTTTACGCAGCCCCACATGCAACTGGACCCTCCGGGTTCACTCTTTCACAGCAACCCTAAATATAGCCCTCGGCGCAATGGGAGAAGACTGAAGAAGCGGGCCCCAGAAAACGCATTGCGATTCCACTTGGACCATCCAAAAGTGCCCCCAAAGGAAATCTTTGGGTACAACTGGACTCCCCCGGGGAACCTTAACGCAGCCCCACATGCAACTGGACCCTCCGTATTTGCTCTTTCACAGCAACCCTAAATATAGCCCTGGCCCGCCTGGCAGTCGACTGAAAACTCGGGCCCCAGAAAACGCGTTAAAAGCCTAATTCGCCCATCCAGAAGTGCCCCCAGAGGAAGGCTTTGGGTACAACTGAACTCCCCAGGGGAGCCTTTACGCAGCCCCACATGCAACTGGACCCTCCTTGTTCACTGTTTACGAGCAACCCTAAATATACCCCTAGCCACCATGGCAGAGGAGTGAAAACTCGGGCTCCAGAAAATGCGTTTCAAGACCCATTCGCCCATCCAAAAGTGCCTCCAAAGGAAGGCTTTGGGTACATCTGAACTCCCCAGGGGAGCCTTTACGCAGCCCCACATGCAACTGGACCCTTCGGGTTCGCTCTTTACAGGAAACCTAAATATAACCCTAGCCAGCATGGCAGAAGACTGAAAACTCGGGTCACAGAAAACGTGCTACAAGCCCCATTCGACCATCCAAAAGTGCCCCCAGAGGAAGGCTTTGGGTACATCTGAACTCCCCAGGGGAGCCTTTATGCAGGCCCCTACGCAACTGGACCCCCCGTGTTCGCTGTTTACAAGCAACCCTAAATAAAACACTAGCCAGCATGGCAGAAAACTGAAAACTCGGGCCACAGAAAAAGCGTTTCAAGCCCCATTCACCCATCCAGAAGTGCCCCCAAAGGAAGGCTTTGGGTACAAGTGAACTCCCCAGGGGAGCCTTTATGCAGCCCCACATGCAACTGGACGCTCCGGGTTCACTCTTTCACCGCAAGCCTAAATATAACCCTCGGCGCAATGGGAAAAGACTGAAGAAGCGGGCCCCAGAAAACGCATTGCGATTCCCCTTGGACCATCCAAAAGTGCCCCCAAAGGAAATCTTTGGGTACAACTGGACTCCTCAGGGGAGCCTTTATGCAGCCCCACATACAACTGGACCCTCCGTATTCGCTCTTTCACAGCAACCCTAAATATAGCCCTAGCACGCCTGGCAGTCGACTGAAAGCTCGGGCCACAGAAAATGTGTTACGAGCCCCATTCGCCCATCCAAAAGTGCCCCCAAAGGAAGGCTTTGGGTACATCTGAACTCCCCAGGGGAGCCTTTATGCAACCCCACATGCAACTGGACCCTCCGTGTTCGCTCTTTACAGCAACCCTAAATATAACCCTAGCCAGCATGGCAGAAGACTGAAAACTCGGGCCACAGAAAAAGCGTTTCAAGCCCCATTCGCCCATCCAAAAGTGTCCCCAGAGGAAGGCTTTGGGTACAAGTGAACTCCCCAGGGGAGCCTTTATGCAGCCCCACGTGCAACTGAACCCTCCGTATTCGCTCTTTCACAGCAACCCTAAATATAACCCTGGCCCGCATGTCAGACGACTGAAAAATCGGGCCCCAGAAAATGTGCTACAAGCCCCATTCGCCCATCCAAAAGTGCCCCCAAAGGAAGGCTTTGGGTACAAGTGAACTCCCCAGGGGAGCCTTTACGCAGGCCCATACGCAACTGGACCCCCCGTGTTCGCTGTTTACAAGCAACCCTAAATATAACCCTAGCCAGCATGGCAGAAAACTGAAAACTCGGGCCACAGAAAAACTGTTAAAAGCCTAATTCGCCCAACCAAAAGTGCCCCCAGAGGAAGGCTTTGGGTACAACTGAACTCCCCAGGGGAGCCTTAACGCAGCCCCACATGCAACTGGACCCTCCGGGTTCACTCTTTCACAGCAACCCTAAATATAGCCCTGGCCCGCCTGGCAGTCGACTGAAAACTCGGGCCCCAGAAAATGCGTTAAAAGCCTAATTCGCCCATCCAAAAGTGCCCCCAGAGGAAGGCTTTGGGTACAAGTGAACTCCCCAGGGGAGCCTTTACGCAGGCCCATACGCAACTGGACCCCCCGTGTTCGCTGTTTACAAGCAACCCTAAATATAACCCTAGCCAGCATGGCAGAAAACTGAAAACTCGGGCCACAGAAAAAGCGTTTCAAGCCCCATTCACCCATCCAGAAGTGCCCCCAAAGGAAGGCTTTGGGTACAAGTGAACTCCCCGGGGGAGCCTTTACGCAGCCCCACATGCAACTGGACCCTCCTTGTTCACTGTTTACGAGCAACCCTAAATATACCCCTAGCCACCATGGCAGACGACTGAAAAATCGGGCCCCAGAAAACGTGCTACAAGCCCCATTCGACCATCCAAAAGTGCCCCCAAAGGAAGGCTTTGGGTACAAGTGAACTCCCCAGGGGAGCCTTTATGCAGCCCCACATGCAACTGGACCCTCCTTGTTCACTCTTTCACCGCAAGCCTAAATATAGCCCTAGCACGCCTGGCAGTCGACTGAAAGCTCGGGCCACAGAAAATGTGTTACGAGCCCCATTCGCCCATCCAAAAGTGCCCCCAAAGGAAGGCTTTGGGTACAAGTGAACTCCCCAGGGGAGCCTTTATGCAGCCCCACATGCAACTGGACCCTCCGTATTCGCTCTTTCACAGCAACCCTAAATATATCCCTGGCCCGCATGGCAGACGACTGAAAAATCGGGCCCCAGAAAACGTGCTACAAGCCCCATTCGACCATCCAAAAGTGCCCCCAAAGGAAGGCTTTGGGTACAAGTGAACTCCCCAGGGGAGCCTTTTCGCAGGCCCATACGCAACTGGACCCCCTGTGTTCGCTGTTTACAAGCAACCCTAAATATAACACTAGCCAGCATGGCAGAAAACTGAAAACTCGGGCCACCGAAAAAGTGTTTCAAGCCCCATTCACCCATCCAAAAGTGCCCCCAGAGGAAGGCTTTGGGTACAAGTGAACTCCCCGGGGGAGCCTTTACGCAGCCCCACATGCAACTGGACCCTCCTTGTTCACTGTTTACGAGCAACCCTAAATATACCCCTAGCCACCATGGCAGAAGACTGAAAACTCGGGCTCCAGAAAATGCGTTTCAAGCCCCATTCGCCCATCCAGAAGTGCCCCCAAAGGAAGGCTTTGGGTACAAGTGAACTCCCCAGGGGAGCCTTTATGCAGCCCCACATGCAACTGGACCCTCCGGGTTCACTCTTTCACCGCAAGCCTAAATATATCCCTCGGCGCAATGGGAGAAGACTGAAAAAGCGTGCCTCAGAAAACGCATTGCGATTCCCCTTGGACCATCCCAAAGTGCCCCCAAAGGAAGGCTTTGGGTACATCTGAACTCCCCAGGGGAGCCTTAACGCAGCCCCACATGCAACTGGACCCTCCGTGTTCGCTCTTTACAGCAACCCTAAATATAACCCTAGCCAGCATGGCAGAAGACTGAAAACTCGGACCACAGAAAAAGCGTTTCAAGCCCCTTTCGCCCATCCAGAAGTGCCCCCAGAGGAAGGCTTTGGGTACAACTGAACTCCCCAGGGGAGCCTTTATGCAGCCCTACCTGCAACAGGACCCTTCGTGTTCACTCTTTCACCGCAACCCTAAATATAGCCCTGGCCCGCCTGGCAGTCGACTGAAAACTCGGGCCCCAGAAAATGCGTTAAAAGCCTAATTCGCCCATCCAAAAGTGCCCCCAGAGGAAGGCTTTGGGTACAACTGAACTCCCCAGGGGAGCCTTTACGCAGCCCTACATTCAACTGGACCCTCCTTGTTCACTCTTTACGAGCAACCCTAAATATAACCCTAGCCACCATGGCAGAAGACTGAAAACTTGGGCTCCAGAAAATGCGTTTCAAGCCCCATTCACCCATCCAGAAGTGCCCCCAAAGGAAGGCTTTGGGTACAAGTGAACTCCCCAGGGGAGCCTTTATGCAGCCCCACATGCAACTGGACCCTCCGGGTTCACTCTTTCACCGCAAGCCTAAATATAGCCCTAGCACGCCTGGCAGTGGACTGAAAGCTCGGGCCAGAGAAAATGCGTTAAAAGCCTAATTCGCCCATCCAAAAGTGCCCCCAAAGGAAGGCTTTGGGTACATCTGAACTCCCCAGGGGAGCCTTTACGCAGCCCCACATGCAACTGGACCCTCCGTGTTCGCTCTTTACAGCAACCCTAAATATAACCCTATCCAGCATGGTAGAAGACTGAAAATTCGGGCCACAGAAAATGCGTTTCAAGCTCCATTCACCCATCCAGAAGTGCCCCCAAAGGAAGGCTTTTGGTACAACTGGACTCCCCAGGGGAGCCTTAATGCAGCCCCACATGCAACTGGACCCTCCGTGTTCGCTCTTTACAGCAACCCTAAATATAACCCTAGCCATCATGGCAGAAGACTGAAAACTCGGGCCACAGAAAAAGCGTTTCAAGCCCCTTTCGCCCATCCAAAAGTGCCCCCAGAGGAAGGCTTTGGGTACAACTGAACTCCCCAGGGGAGCCTTTACGCAGCCCCACATGCAACTGGACCCTCCGTGTTCGCTCTTTCACAGCAACCCTAAATATAACCCTATCCAGCATGGCAGAAGACTGAAAACTCGGACCACAGAAAAAGCGTTTCAAGCCCCTTTATCCCATCCAGAAGTGCCCCCAGAGGAAGGCTTTGGGTACAACTGAACTCCCCAGGGGAGCCTTTATGCAGCCCTACCTGCAACAGGACCCTTCGTGTTCACTCTTTCACCGCAACCCTAAATATATCCCTGGCCCGCCTGGCAGTCGACTGAAAACTCGGGCCCCAGAAAATGCGTTAAAAGCCTAATTCGCCCATCCAAAAGTGCCCCCAGAGGAAGGCTTTGGGTACAAGTGAACTCCCCAGGGGAGCCTTTACGCAGCCCTACATGCAACTGGACCCTCCTTGTTCACTGTTTACGAGCAACCCTAAATATAACCCTAGCCACCATGGCAGAAGACTGAAAACTTGGGCTCCAGAAAATGCGTTTCAAGCCCCATTCACCCATCCAGAAGTGCCCCCAAAGGAAGGCTTTGGGTACAAGTGAACTCCCCAGGGGAGCCTTTATGCAGCCCCACATGCAACTGGACCCTCCGGGTTCACTCTTTCACCGCAAGCCTAAATATAGCCCTAGCACGCCTGGCAGTCGACTGAAAGCTCGGGCCACAGAAAATGCGTTAAAAGCCTAATTCGCCCATCCAAAAGTGCCCCCAGAGGAAGGCTTTGGGTACATCTGAACTCCCCAGGGGAGCCTTTACGCAGCCCCACATGCAACTGGACCCTCCGTGTTCGCTCTTTACAGCAACCCTAAATATAACCCTATCCAGCATGGTAGAAGACTGAAAATTCGGGCCACAGAAAATGCGTTTCAAGCTCCATTCACCCATCCAGAAGTGCCCCCAAAGGAAGGCTTTGGGTACAACTGGACTCCCCAGGGGAGCCTTAATGCAGCCCCACATGCAACTGGACCCTCCGTGTTCGCTCTTTACAGCAACCCTAAATATAACCCTAGCCATCGTGGCAGAAGACTGAAAACTCGGGCCACAGAAAAAATGTTAAAAGCCCCTTTCGCCCATCCAGAAGTGCCCCCAAAGGAAGGCTTTGGGTACAACTGAACTCCCCAGGGGAGCCTTTATGCAGCCCCACATGCAACTGGACCCTCCGTATTCGCTCTTTCACAGCAACCCTAAATATAGCCTTCGGCGCAATGGGAGAAGACTGAAAAAGCGGGCCTCAGATAATGCATTGCGATTCCCCTTGGACCATCCAAAAGTGCCCGCAAAGGAAGGCTTTGGGTACAACTGAACTCCCCAGGGGAGCCTTTATGCAGCCCCACATGCAACTGGACCCTCCGGGTTCACTCTTTCACCGCAAGCCTAAATATAGCCCTAGCACGCCTGGCAGGCGACTGAAAGCTCGGGCCACAGAAAATGTGTTACGAGCCCCATTCGCCCATCCAGAAGTGCCCCCAAAGGAAGGCTTTGGGTACAAGTGAACTCCCCAGGGGAGCCTTTATGCAGCCCCACATGCAACTGGACCCTCCGGGTTCACTCTTTCACCGCAAGCCCAAATATAGCTCTAGCACGCCTGGCAGTCGACTGAAAGCTCGGGCCACAGAAAATGTGTTACGAGCCCCATTCGCCCATGCAAAAGTGCCCCCAGAGGAAGGCTTTGGGTACATCTGAACTCCCCAGGGGAGCCTTTACGCAGCCCCACATGCAACTGGACCCTCCGTGTTCGCTCTTTACAGCAACCCTAAATATAACCCTAGCCAGCATGGCAGAAGACTGAAAACTCAGGCCACAGAAAAAGCGTTTCAAGCCCCTTTCGCCCATCCAGAAGTGCCCCCAAAGGAAGGCTTTGGGTACAAGTGAACTCCCCAGGGGAGCCTTTATGCAGCCCCACATGCAACTGGACCCTCCGTATTCGCTCTTTCACTGCAACCCTAAATATAGCCCTGGCCCGCCTGGCAGACGACTGAAAACTCGGGCCCCAGAAAACATGCTACAAGCCCCATTTGACCATCCAAAAGTGCCCCCAAAGGAAGGCTTTGGGTACATCTGAACTCCCCAGGGGAGCCTTAACGCAGCCCCACATGCAACTGGACCCTCCGGGTTCACTCTTTCACCGCAACCCTAAATATAGCCCTTTCCCGCCTGGCTGTCGACTGAAAACTCGGGCCCCAGAAAATGCATTAAAAGACTAATTCGCCCATCCAAAATTGCCCCCAGAGGAAGGCTTTGGGTACATCTGAACTCCCCAGGGGAGCCTTTACGCAGCCCCACATGCAACTGGACCCTCCCTGTTCGCTCTTTACAGCAACCCTAAATATAACCCTAGCCAGCATGGTAGAAGACTGAAAACTCGGGCCACAGAAAATGCGTTTCAAGCCCCTTTCGCCCATTCAGAAGTGCCCCCAAAGGAAGGCTTTGGGTACAAGTGAACTCCCCAGGGGAGCCTTTATGCAGCCCCACATGCAACTGGACCCTCCTTGTTCACTGTTTACGAGCAACCCTAAATATACCCCTAGCCACCATGGCAGAAGACTGAAAACTCGGGCTCCAGAAAATGCGTTTCAAGCCCCATTCACCCATCCAAAAGTGCCCCCAGAGGAAGGCTTTGGGTACAAGTGAACTCCCCAGGGGAGCGTTTACGCAGCCCCACATGGAACTGGACCCTCCTTGTTCACTGTTTACTTGCAACCCTAAATATACCCCTAGCCACCATGGCAGAAGACTGAAAACTCGGGCTCCAGAAAATGCGTTTCAAGCCCCATTCACCCATCCAGAAGTGCCCCCAAAGGAAGGCTTTGGGTACAACTGAACTCCCCAGGGGAGCCTTTACGCAGCCCCACATGCAACTGGACCCTCCGTGTTCGCTCTTTACAGCAACCCTAAATATAACCCTAGCCAGCATGGAAGAAGACTGAAAACTGGGGCCACACAAAAAGAGTTTCAAGCCTCTTTCGCCCATCCAGAAGTACCCCCAAAGGAAGGCTTTGGGTACAAGTGAACTCCCCAGGGGAGCCTTTATGCAGCCCCACATTCAACTGGACCCTCCGTGTTCGCTCTTTACAGCAACACTAAATATAACCCTAGCCAGCATGGCAGAAGACTGAAAACTCAGGCCACAGAAAATGCGTTTCAAGCCCCTTTTGCCCATCCAAAAGTGCCCCCAAAGGAAGGCTTTGGGTACAAGTGAACTCCCCAGGGGAGCCTTTATGCAGGCCCATACGCAACTGGACCCCCCGTGTTCGCTGTTTACAATTAACCCTAAATATAACACTAGCCAGCATGGCAGAAAACTGAAAACTTGGGCCACAGAAAAAATGTTAAAAGCCTAATTCGCCCATCCAAAAGTGCCCCCAGAGGAAGGCTTTCGGTACAAGTGAACTCCCCAGGGGAGCCTTTATGCAGCCCCACATGCAACTGGACCCTCCTTGTTCACTGTTTACGAGCAACCCTAAATATACCCCTAGCCACCATGGCAGAAGACTGAAAACTCGGGCTCCAGAAAATGCGTTTCAAGCCCCATTCACCCATCCAGAAGTGCCCCCAAAGGAAGCCTTTGGGTACAAGTGAACTCCCCAGGGGAGCCTTTATGCAGCCCCACATGCAACTGGACCCTCCGGGTTCACTCTTTCACCGCAAGCCCAAATATAGCCCTAGCACGCCTGGCAGTCGACTGAAAGCTCGGGCCCCAGAAAATGTGTTACGAGCCCCATTCGCCCATGCAAAAGTGGCCCCAGAGGAAGGCTTTGGGTACATCTGAACTCCCCAGGGGAGCCTTAACGCAGCCCCACATGCAACTGGACACTCCGTGTTCGCTCTTTACAGCAACCGTAAATATAACCCTAGCCAGCATGGCAGAAGACTGAAAACTCAGGCCACAGAAAAAGCGTTTCAAGCCCCTTTCACCCATCCAGAAGTGCCCCCAAAGGAAGGCTTTGGGTACAAGTGAACTCCCCAGGGGAGCCTTTATGCAGCCCGACATGCAACTGGACCCTCCAGGTTCACTCTTTCACAGCAACCCTAAGTATAACCCTGGCCCGCCTGGCAGACGACTGAAAAATCGGGCCACAGAAAACGTGCTAAAAGCCCCATTCGCCCATCCAAAAGTGCCCCCAAAGGAAGGCTTTGGGTACAACTGAACTCCCCAGGGGAGCCTTTATGCAGCCCCACATGCAACTGGACCCTCCGGGTTCACTCTTTCACCGCAAGCCTAAATATAGCCCTAGCACGCCTGGCAGTCGACTGAAAGCTCGGGCCACAGAAAATGTGTTACGAGCCCCATTCGCACATCCAAAAGTGCCCCCAAAGGAAGGCTTTGGGTACATCTGAACTCCCCAGGGGAGCCTTTACTCAGCCCCACATGCAACCGGACCCTCCGTGTTCGCTGATTACAAGCAAACCTAAATATAACCCTATCCAGTATGGCAGAAGACTGAAAACTCGGGCTCCAGAAAATGCGTTTCAAGCCCCATTCACCCATCCAGAAGTGCCCCCAAAGGAAGGCTTTGGGTACAACTGAACTCCCCAGGGGAGCCTTTATGCAGCCCCACATGCAACTGGACCCTCCGGGTTCACTCTTTCACCGCAAGCCTAAATATAGCCCTAGCACGCCTGGCAGTCGACTGAAAGCTCGGGCCACAGAAAATTTGTTACGAGCCCCATTCACCCATCTAAAAGTGCCCCCAGAGGAAGGCTTTGGGTACATCTGAACTCCCCAGGGGAGCCTTTACGCAGCCCCACATGCAACTGGACCCTCCGGGTTCGCTCTTTACAGCAACCCTAAATATAACCCTAGCCAGCATGGCAGAAGACTGAAAACTCGGGCCACAGAAAAAGCGTTTCAAGCCCCTTTCGCCCATCCAGAAGTGCCTCCAAAGGAAGGCTTTGGGTACAAATGAACTCCCCAGGGGAGCCTTTATGCAGCCCCACATGCAACTGGACCCTCCTTGTTCACTGTTTACGAGCAACCATAAATATACCCCTAGCCACCATGGCAGAAGACTGAAAACTCGGGCTCCAGAAAATGCGTTTCAAGCCCCATTCACCCATCCAGAAGTGCCCCCAAAGGAAGGCTTTGGGTACAACTGAACTCCCCAGGGGAGCCTTTATGCAGGCCCATACGCAACTGGACCCCCCGTGTTCGCTGTATACATGCAACCCTAAATATAGCACTAGCCAGCATGGCAGAAAACTGAAAACTCGGGCCACAGAAAAAGCGTTTCAAGCCCCATTCACCCATCCAGAAGTGCCCCCAAAGGAAGGCTTTGGGTACAACTGAACTCCCCAGGGGAGCATTTACGCAGCCCCACATGCAACTGGACCCTCCGGGTTCACTCTTTCACAGCAACCCTAAATATACCCCTAGCCACCATGGCAGAAGACTGAAAACTCGGGCTCCAGAAAATGCGTTTCAAGCCCCATTCACCCATCCAGAAGTGCCCCCAAAGGAAGGCTTTGGGTACAACTGAACTCCCCAGGGGAGCCTTTATGCAGCCCCACATGCAACTGGACCCTCCGGGTTCACTCTTTCACCGCAAGCCTAAATATAGCCCTAGCATGCCTGGCAGTCGACTGAAAGCTCGGGCCACAGAACATGTGTTACGAGCCCCATTCACCCATCCAAAAGTGCCCCCAAAGGAAGGCTTTGGGTACAACTGAACTCCCCAGGGGAGCCTTTACGCAGCCCCACATGCAACTGGACCCTCCGGGTTCACTCTTTCACAGCAACCCTAAATATAACCCTAGCCACCATGGCAGAAGACTGAAAACTCGGGCCCCAGAAAATGCGTTAAAAGCCTAATTCGCCCATCCAAAAGTGCCCCCAAAGGAAGGCTTTGGGTACAACTGAACTCCCCAGGGGAGCCTTTATGCAGCCCCACATGCAACTGGACCCTCCGGGTTCACTCTTTCACCGCAAGCCTAAATATAGTCCTCGGCGCAATGGGAGAAGACTGAAAAAGTGGGCCTCAGAAAACGCATTGCGATTCCCCTTGGACCATCCAAAAGTGCTCCCAAAGGAAGGCTTTGGGTACAAGTGAACTCCCCAGGGGAGCCTTTATGCAGGCCCATACGCAACTGGACCCTCCGTGTTCGCTGTTTACAAGCAACCCCAAATATAACCCTAGCCAGCATGGCAGAAAACTGAAAACTCGGGCCACAGAAAACGTGCTACAAACCCATTCGCCCATCCAGAAGTGCCCCCAAAGGAAGGCTTTGGGTACAAGTGAACTCCCCAGGGGAGCCTTTATGCAGCCCCACATGCAACTGGACCCTCCGGGTTCACTCTTTCACCGCAAGCCTAAATATAGCCCTAGCACGCCTGGCAGTCGACTGAAAGCTCGGGCCACAGAAAATGTGTTACGAGCCCCATTCGCCCATCCAAAAGTGCCCCCAAAGGAAGGCTTTGGGTACATCTGAACTCCCCAGGGGAGCCTTTACTCAGCCCCACATGCAACCGGACCCTCCGTGTTCGCTCTTTACAGCAAACCTAAATATAACCCTATCCAGCATGGCAGAAGACTGAAAACTCGGGCTCCAGAAAATGCGTTTCAAGCCCCATTCACCCATCCAGAAGTGCCCCCAAAGGAAGGCTTTGGGTACAACTGAACTCCCCAGGGGAGCCTTTATGCAGCCCCACATGCAACTGGACCCTCCGGGTTCACTCTTTCACCGCAAGCCTAAATATAGCCCTAGCACGCCTGGCAGTCGACTGAAAGCTCGGGCCACAGAAAATGTGTTACGAGCCCCATTCACCCATCCAAAAGTGCCCCCAAAGGAAGGCTTTGGGTACATCTGAACTCCCCAGGGGAGCCTTTATGCAGCCCCACATGCAACTGGACCCTCCGTGTTCGCTCTTTACAGCAACCCTAAATATAACCCTAGCCAGCATGGCAGAAGACTGAAAACTCGGGCCACAGAAAAAGCGTTTCAAGCCCCTTTCGCCCATCGAGAAGTGCCCCCAAAGGAAGGCTTTGGGTACAACTGAACTCCCCAGGGGAGCCTTTATGCAGCCCCACATGCAACTGGACCCTCCTTGTTCACTGTTTACGAGCAACCCTAAATATACCCCTAGCCACCATGGCAGAAGACTGAAAACTCGGGCTCCAGAAAATGCGTTTCAAGCCCCATTCACCCATCCAGAAGTGCCCCCAAAGGAAGGGTTTGGGTACAAGTGAACTCCCCAGGGGAGCCTTTATGCAGCCCCACATGCAACTGGACCCTCCGGGTTCACTCTTTCACCGCAAGCCTAAATATAGCCCTAGCACGCCTGGCAGTCGACTGAAAGCTCGGGCCACAGAAAATGTGTTACGAGCCCCATTCGCACATCCAAAAGTGCCCCCAAAGGAAGGCTTTGGGTACATCTGAACTCCCCAGGGGAGCCTTTACTCAGCCCCACATGCAACCGGACCCTCCGTGTTCGCTGTTTACAAGCAAACCTAAATATAACCCTATCCAGCATGGCAGAAGACTGAAAACTCGGGCTCCAGAAAATGCGTTTCAAGCCCCATTCACCCATCCAGAAGTGCCCCCAAAGGAAGGCTTTGGGTACAACTGAACTCCCCAGGGGAGCCTTTATGCAGCCCCACATGCAACTGGACCCTCCGGGTTCACTCTTTCACCGCAAACCTAAATATAGCCCTAGCACGCCTGGCAGTCGACTGAAAGCTCGGGCCACAGAAAATGTGTTACGAGCCCCATTCACCCATCTAAAAGTGCCCCCAGAGGAAGGCTTTGGGTACATCTGAACTCCCCAGGGGAGCCTTTACGCAGCCCCACATGCAACTTGACCCTCCGGGTTCGCTCTTTACAGCAACCCTAAATATAACCCTAGCCAGCATGGCAGAAGACTGAAAACTCGGGCCACAGAAAAAGCGTTTCAAGCCCCTTTCGCCCATCCAGAAGTGCCCCCAAAGGAAGGCTTTGGGTACAAATGAACTCCCCAGGGGAGCCTTTATGCAGCCCCACATGCAACTGGACCCTCCTTGTTCACTGTTTACGAGCAACCATAAATATACCCCTAGCCACCATGGCAGAAGACTGAAAACTCGGGCTCCAGAAAATGCGTTTCAAGCCCCATTCACCCATCCAGAAGTGCCCCCAAAGGAAGGCTTTGGGTACAACTGAACTCCCCAGGGGAGCCTTTATGCAGGCTCATACGCAACTGGACCCCCCGTGTTCGCTGTATACATGCAACCCTAAATATAGCACTAGCCAGCATGGCAGAAAACTGAAAACTCGGGCCACAGAAAAACTGTTAAAAGCCTATTTAGCCCAACCAAAATTGCCCCCAGAGGAAGGCTTTGGGTACAACTGAACTCCCCAGGGGAGCCTTAACGCAGCCCCACATGCAACTGGACCCTCCGGGTTCACTCTTTCACAGCAACCCTAAATATAGCCCTGGCCAGCCTGGCAGTCGACTGAAAACTCGGGCCCCAGAAAATGCGTTAAAAGCCTAATTCGCCAATCCAAAAGTGCCCCCAAAGGAAGGCTTTGGGTACAACTGAACTCCCCAGGGGAGCCTTAACGCAGCCCCACATGCAACTGGACCCTCCGTATTCGCTCTTTCACAGCAACCCTAAATATAGCCCTGGCCCGCATGGCAGTCGACTGAAAACTCGGGCCCCAGAAAATGCGTTAAAAGCCTAATTCGCCCATCCAAAAGTGCCCCCAGAGGAAGGCTTTGGGTACAACTGAACTCCCCAGGGGAGCCTTAACGCAGCCCCACATGCAACTGGACCCTCCATATTTGCTCTTTCACAGCAACCCTAAATATAGCCCTGGCCCGCCTTGCAGTCGACTGAAAACTCGGGCCAGAGAAAATGCATTAAATGCCCAAATCGCCCATCCAGAAGTGCCCCCAAAGGAAGGCTTTGGGTACAACTGAACTCCCCAGGGGAGCCTTTACGCAGCCCCACATGCAACTGGACCCTCCTTGTTCACTGTTTACGAGCAACCCTAAATATACCCCTAGCCACCATGGCAGAAGACTGAAAACTTTGGCTCCAGAAAATGCGTTTCAAGCCCCATTCACCCATCCAGAAGTGCCCCCAAAGGAAGGCTTTGGGTACAAGTGAACTCCCCAGGGGAGCCTTTATGCAGCCCCACATGCAACTGGACCCTCCGGGTTCACTCTTTCACAGCAACCCTAAATATAACCGTGGCCCGCCTGGGAGTCGACTGAAAACTCGGGCCACAAAAAATGCGTTAAAAGCCTAATTCGCCCATTCAAAAGTGCCCCCAGAGGAAGGCTTTGGGTACAACTGAACTCCCCAGGGGAGCCTTTATGCAGCCCCACATGCAACTGGACCCTCCGTATTCGCTCTTTCACAGCAACCCTAAATATAACCCTGGCCAGCCTGGCAGTCGACTGAAAACTCGGGCCCCAGAAAATGCATTAAAAGCCTAATTCGCCCATCCAAAAGTGCCCCCAGAGGAAGGCTTTGGGTACAAGTGAACTCCCCAGGGGAGCCTTTACGCAGCCCCACATGCAACTGGACCCTCCTTGTTCACTGTTTACGAGCAACCCTAAATATACCCCTAGCAACCAGGGCAGAAGACTGAAAACTCGGGCTCCAGAAAATGCGTTTCAAGCCCCATTCACCCATTCAGAAGTGCCCCCAAAGGAAGGCTTTGGGTACAACTGAACTCCCCAGGGGAGCCTTTATGCAGCCCCACATGCAACTGGACCCTCCGGGTTCACTCTTTCACCGCAAGCCTAAATATAGCCCTAGCACGCCTGGCAGTCGACTGAAAGCTCGGGCCACAGAAAATGTGTTACGAGCCCCATTCGCCCATCCAAAAGTGCCCCCAAAGGAAGGCTTTAGGTACATCTGAACTCCCCAGGGGAGCCTTTACGCAGCCCCACATGCAACTGGACCCTCCGGGTTCGCTCTTTACAGCAACCCTAAATATAACCCTAGCCAGCATGGCAGAAGACTGAAAACTCGGGCCACAGAAAAAGCGTTTCAAGCCCCTTTCGCCCATCCAGAAGTGCCCCCAAAGGAAGGCTTTGGGTACAAGTGAACTCCCCAGGGGAGCCTTTACGCAGCCCCACATGCAACTGGACCCTCCGTATTCGCTCTTTCACAGCAACCATAAATATATCCCTGTCCCGCATGGCAGACGACTGAAAAATCGGGCCCCAGAAAACGTGCTACAAGCCCCATTCGACCATCCAAAAGTGCCCCCAAAGGAAGGCTTTGGGTACAAATGAACTCCCCAGGGGAGCCTTTATGCAGGCCCATACGCAACTGGACCCCCCGTGTTCGCTGTTTACAAGCAACCCTAAATATAACACTAGCCAGCAGGGCAGAAAACTGAAAAATCGGGCCACAGAAAAAGAGTTTCAAGCCCCATTCACCCATCCAGAAGTGCCCCCAAAGGAAGGCTTTGGGTACAAGTGAACTCCCCAGGGGAGCCTTTATGCAGCCCCACATGCAACTGGACCCTCCGGGTTCACTCTTTCACAGCAACCCTAAATATAACCCTGGCCCGCCTGGCAGTCGACTGAAAACTCGGGCCCCAGAAAATGCGTTAAAAGCCTAATTCGCCCATCCAAAAGTGCCCCCAGAGGAAGGCTTTGGGTACAAGTGAACTCCCCAGGGGAGCCTTTACGCAGCCCCACATGCAACTGGACCCTCCGGGTTCGCTCTTTACAGCAACCCTAAATATAACCCTAGCCAGCATGGCAGAAGACTGAAAACTTGGGCTCCAGAAAATGCGTTTCAAGCCCCATTCACCCATCCAGAAGTGCCCCCAAAGGAAGGCTTTGGGTACAACTGAACTCCCCAGGGGAGCCTTTATGCAGCCCCACATGCAACTGGACCCTCCGGGTTCACTCTTTAACCGCAAGCCTAAATATAGCCCTAGCACGCCTGGCAGTCGACTGAAAGCTCGGGCCACAGAAAATATGTTACGAGCCCCATTCGCCCATCCAAAAGTGCCCCCAAAGGAAGGCTTTGGGTACAAGTGAACTCCCCAGGGGTGCCTTTATGCAGCCCCACATGCAACTGGACCCTCCGGGTTCACTCTTTCACAGCAACCCTAAATATAACCCTGGCCCGCCTGGCAGTCGACTGAAAACTCGGGCCCCAGAAAATGCGTTAAAAGCCTAATTCGCCCATCCAAAAGTGCCCCCAGAGGAAGGCTTTGGGTACAAGTGAACTCCCCAGGGGAGCCTTAACGCAGCCCCACATGCAACTGGACCCTCCATATTTGCTCTTTCACAGCAACCTTAAATATAGCCCTGGCCCGCCTGGCAGTCGACTGAAAACTCGGGCCACAGAAAATGCATTAAATGCCCAATTCGCCCATCCAGAAGTGCCCCCAGAGGAAGGCTTTGGGTACAACTGAACTCCCCAGGGGAGCCTTTACGCAGCCCCACATGCAACTGGACCCTCCTTGTTCACTGTTTACGAGCAACCCTAAATATACCCCTAGCCACCATGGCAGAAGACTGAAAACTTGGGCTCCAGAAAATGCGTTTCAAGCCCCATTCACCCATCCAGAAGTGCCCCCAAAAGAAGGCTTTGGGTACAACTGAACTCCCCAGGGGAGCCTTTATGCAGCCCCACATGCAACTGGACCCTCCGGGTTCACTCTTTCACCGCAAGCCTAAATATAGCCCTAGCACGCCTGGCAGTCGACTGAAAGCTCGGGCCACAGAAAATGTGTTACGAGCCCCATTCGCCCATCCAAAAGTGCCCCCAAAGGAAGGCTTTGGGTACAACTGAACTCCCCAGGGGAGCCTTTACGCAGCCCCACATGCAACTGGACCCTCCGTATTCGCTCTTTCACAGCAACCATAAATATATCCCTGGCCCGCATGGCAGACGAGTGAAAAATCGGGCCCCAGAAAACGTGCTACAAGCCCCATTCGACAATCCAAAAGTGCCCCCAAAGGAAGGCTTTGGGTACAAATGAACTCCCCAGGGGAGCCTTTATGCAGGCCCATACGCAACTGGACCCCCCGTGTTCGCTGTTTACAAGCAACCCTAAATATAACACTAGTCAGCAGTGCAGAAAACTGAAAAATCGGGCCACAGAAAAAGCGTTTCAAGCCCCATTCACCCATCCAGAAGTGCCCCCAAAGGAAGGCTTTGGGTACAAGTGAACTCCCCAGGGGAGCCTTTATGCAGCCCCACATGCAACTGGACCCTCCGTATTCGCTCTTTCACAGCAACCCTAAATATAACCCTGGCCCGCCTGGCAGTCGACTGAAAACTCGAGCCCCAGAAAATGCGTTAAAAGCCTAATTCGCCCATCCAAAAGTGCCCCCAGAGGAAGGCTTTGGGTACAAGTGAACTCCCCAGGGGAGCCTTTACGCAGCCCCACATGCAACTGGACCCTCCATATTTGCTCTTTCACAGCAACCCTAAACATAGCCCTGGCCCGCCTGGCAGTCGACTGAAAACTCGGGCCACAGAAAATGCATTAAATGCCCAATTCGCCCATCCAGAAGTGCCCCCAGAGGAAGGCTTTGGGAACAACTGAACTCCCCAGGGGAGCCTTTACGCAGCCCCACATGCAACTGGACCTTCCTTGTTCACTGTTTACGAGCAACCCTAAATATACCCCTAGCCACCATGGCAGAAGACTGAAAACTTGGGCTCCAGAAAATGCGTTTCAAGCCCCATTCACCCATCCAGAAGTGCCCCCAAAGGAAGGCTTTGGGTACAAGTGAACTCCCAAGGGGAGCCTTTATGCAGCCCCACATGCAACTGGACCCTCCGGGTTCACTCTTTCACCGCAAGCCTAAATATAGCCCTAGCACGCCTGGCAGTGGACTGAAAACTCGGGCCCCAGAAAATGCGTTAAAAGCCTAATTCGCCCATCCAAAAGTGCCCCCAGAGGAAGGCTTTGGGTACAACTGAACTCCCTAGGGGAGCCTTTATGCAGCCCCACATGCAACTGGACCCTCCGGGTTCACTCTTTCACCGCAAGCCTAAATACAGCCCTAGCACGCCTGGCAGTCGACTGAAAGCTCGGGCCACAGAAAATGTGTTACGAGCCCCATTCGCCCATCCAAAAGTGCCCCCAAAGGAAGGCTTTAGGTACATCTGAACTCCCCAGGGGAGCCTTTACGCAGCCCCACATGCAACTGGACCCTCCGTGTTCGCTCTTTACAGCAACCCTAAATATAACCCTAGCCAGCATGGCAGAAGACTGAAAACTCGGGCCTCAGAAAATGCGTTAAAAGCCTAATTCGCCCATCCAAAAGTGCCCCCAGAGGAAGGCTTTGGGTACAACTGAACTCCCCAGGGGAGCCTTTATGCAGCCCCACATGCAACTGGACCCTCCGTATTCGCTCTTTCACAGCAACCCTAAATATAGCCCTGGCCCGCCTGGCAGTCGACTGAAAACTCGGGCCCCAGAAAATGCATTAAAAGCCTAATTCGCCCATCCAAAAGTGCCCCCAGAGGAAGGCTTTGGGTACAAGTGAACTCCCCAGGGGAGCCTTTACGCAGCCCCACATGCAACTGGACCCTCCTTGTTCACTGTTTACGAGCAACCCTAAATATACCCCTAGCCACCAGGGCAGAAGACTGAAAACTCGGGCTCCAGAAAATGCGTTTCAAGCCCCATTCACCCATCCAGAAGTGCCCCCAAAGGAAGGCTTTGGGTACAACTGAACTCCCCAGGGGAGCCTTTACGCAGCCCCACATGCAACTGGACCCTCCGGGTTCACTCTTTCACCGCAACCCTAAATATAGCCCTAGCACGCCTGGCAGTCGACTGAAAGCTCGGGCCACAGAAAATGTGTTACGAGCCCCATTCGCCCATCCAAAAGTGCCCCCAAAGGAAGGCTTTGGGTACATCTGAACTCCCCAGGGGAGCCTTTACGCAGCCCCACATGCAACTGGACCCTCCGTGTTCGCTCTTTACAGCAACCCTAAATATAACCCTAGCCAGCATGGCAGAAGACTGAAAACTCTGGCCACAGAAAAAGCGTTTCAAGCCCCTTTCGCCCATCCAGAAGTGCCCCCAAAGGAAGGCTTTGGGTACAAGTGAACTCCCCAGGGGAGCCTTTACGCAGCCCCACATGCAACTGGACCCTCCGTATTCGCTCTTTCACAGCAACCATAAATATATCCCTGGCCTGCATGGCAGACGAGTGAAAAATCGGGCCCCAGAAAACGTGCTACAAGCCCCATTCGACCATCCAAAAGTGCCCCCAAAGGAAGGCTTTGGGTACAAATGAACTCCCCAGGGGAGCCTTTATGCAGGCCCATACGCAACTGGACCCCCCGTGTTCGCTGTTTACAAGCAACCCTAAATATAACACTAGCCAGCAGGGCAGAAAACTGAAAACTCGGGCCACAGAAAAAGCGTTTCAAGCCCCATTCACCCATCCAGAAGTGCCCCCAAAGGAAGGCTTTGGGTACCACTGAACTCCCCAGGGGAGCCTTTACACAGCCCCACATGCAACTGGACCCTCCGTATTCGCTCTTTCACAGCAACCCTAAATATAACCCTAGCCAGCATGGCAGAAGACTGAAAACTCGGGCCACAGAAAAAGCGTTTCAAGCTCCTTTCGCCCATCCAGAAGTGCCCCCAGAGGAAGGCTTTGGGTACAAGTGAACTCCCCAGGGGAGCCTTTACGCAGCCCCACATGCAACTGGACCCTCCGTATTCGCTCTTTCACAGCAACCCTAAATATAACCCTGGCCCGCATGGCAGACGACTGAAAAATCGGGCCCCAGAAAACGTGCTACAAGCCCCATTCGACCATCCAAAAGTGCCCCCAAAGGAAGGCTTTGGGTACAAGTGAACTCCCCAGGGGAGCCTTTATGCAGGCCCATACGCAACTGGACCCCCCGTGTTCGCTGTTTACAAACAACCCTAAATATAACACTAGACAGCAGGGTAGAAAACTGAAAACTCGGGCCACAGAAAAAGCGTTTCCAGCCCCATTCACCCATCCAGAAATGCCCCCAAAGGAAAGCTTTGGGTACAAGTGAACTCCCCAGGGGAGCCTTTATGGAGCCCCACATGCAACTGGACCCTCTGGGTTCACTCTTTCACAGCAACCCTAAATATAGCCCTGGCCCGCCTGGCAGTCGACTGAAAACTCGGGCCACAGAAAATGCATTAAAAGCCTAATTCGCCCATCCAAAAGTGCCCCCAGAGGAAGGCTTTGGGTACATCTGAACTCCCCAGGGGAGCCTTAACGCAGCCCCACATGCAACTGGACCCTCAGTATTTGCTCTTTCACAGCAACCCTAAATATAGACCTGGCCCGCCTGGCAGTCGACTGAAAACTCGGGCCCCAGAAAATGCATTAAATGCCCAATTCGCCCATCCAAAAGTGCCCCCAGAGGAAGGCTTTGGGTACAACTGAACTCCCCAGGGGAGCCTTTACGCAGCCCCACATGCAACTGGACCCTCCTTGTTCACTGTTTACGAGCAACCCTAAATATACCCCTAGCCACCATGGCAGAAGACTGAAAACTTGGGCCACAGAAAAAGCGTTTCAAGCCCCTTTCGCCCATCCAGAAGTGCCCCCAAAGGAAGGCTTTGGGTACAAGTGAACTCCCCAGGTGAGCCTTTACGCAGCCCCACATGCAACTGGACCCTCCGTATTCGCTCTTTCACAGCAACCCTAAATATAACCCTAGCCAGCATGGCAGAAGACTGAAAACTCGGGCTCCAGAAAATGCGTTTCAAGCTCCTTTCGCCCATCCAGAAGTGCCCCCAGAGGAAGGCTTTGGGTACAAGTGAACTCCCCAGGGGAGCCTTTATGCAGCCCCACATGCAACTGGACCCTCCGGGTTCACTCTTTCACCGCAAGGCTAAATATATCCCTAGCACGCCTGGCAGTCGACTGAAAGCTCGGGCCACAGAAAATGTGTTACGAGCCCCATTCGCCCATCCAAAAGTACCCCCAAAGGAAGGCTTTAGATACATCTGAACTCCCCAGGGGAGCCTTTACGCATCCCCACATGCAACTGGACCCTCCGTGTTCGCTCTTTACAGCAACCTTAAATATAACCCTAGCCAGCATGGCAGAAGACTGAAAACTCGGGCCACAGAAAAAGTGTTTCAAGCCCCTTTCGCCCATCCAGAAGTGCCCCCAGAGGAAGGCTTTGGGTACAAGTGAACTCCCCAGGGGAGCCTTTATGCAGCCCCACATGCAACTGGACCCTCCTTGTTCACTGTTTACGAGCAACCCTAAATATACCCCTAGCCACCATGGCAGAAGACTGAAAACTCGGGCTCCAGAAAATGCGTTTCAAGCCCCATTCACCCATCCAGAAGTGCCCCCAAAGGAAGGCTTTGGGTACAAGTGAACTCCCCAGGGGAGCCTTTATGCAGCCCCACATGCAACTGGACTGTCCGGGTTCACTCTTTCACAGCAACCCTAAATATAGCCCTGGCCAGCCTGGCAGTCGACTGAAAACTCGGGCCCCAGAAAATGCGTTAAAAGCCAAATTCGCCCATCCAAAAGTGCCCCCAGAGGAAGGCTTTGGGTACAACTGAACTCCCTAGGGGAGCCTTTATGCAGCCCCACATGCAACTGGACCCTCCGGGTTCACTCTTTCACCGCAAGCCTAAATATAGCCCTGGCCCGCCTGGCAGTCGACTGAAAACTCGGGCCACAGAAAATGCATTAAAAGCCTAATTCGCCCATCCAAAAGTGCCCCCAGAGGAAGGCTTTGGGTACAACTGAACTCCCCAGGGGAGCCTTTACGCAGCCCCACATGCAACTGGACCCTCCTTGTTCACTGTTTACGAGCAACCCTAAATATACCCCTAGCCACCATGGCAGAAGACTGAAAACTCGGGCTCCAGAAAATGCGTTTCAAGCCCCATTCACCCATCCAGAAGTGCCCCCAAAGGAAGGCTTTGGGTACAACTGAACTCCCCAGGGGAGCCTTTATGCAGCCCCACATGCAACTGGACCCTCCGGGTTCACTCTTTCACCGCAAGCCTAAATATAGCCCTAGCACGCCTGGCAGTCGACTGAAAGCTCGGGCCACAGAAAATGTGTTACGAGCCCCATTCGCCCATCCAAAAGTGCCCCCAAAGGAAGGCTTTGGGTACATCTGAACTCCCCAGGGGAGCCTTTACGCAGCCCCACATGCAACTGGACCCTCCGGGTTCGCTCTTTACAGCAACCCTAAATATAACCCTAGCCAGCATGGCAGAAGACTGAAAACTCTGGCCACAGAAAAAGCGTTTCAAGCCCCTTTCGCCCATCCAGAAGTGCCCCCAAAGGAAGGCTTTGGGTACAAGTGAACTCCCCAGGGGAGCCTTTACGCAGCCCCACATGCAACTGGAACCTCCGTATTCGCTCTTTCACAGCAACCATAAATATATCCCTGGCCCGCATGGCAGACGAGTGAAAAATCGGGCCCCAGAAAACGTGCTACAAGCCCCATTCGACCATCCAAAAGTGCCCCCAAAGGAAGGCTTTGGGTACAAATGAACTCCCCAGGGGAGCCTTTATGCAGGCCCATACGCAACTGGACCCCCCGTGTTCGCTGTTTACAAGCAACCCTAAATATAACACTAGCCAGCAGGGCAGAAAACTGAAAAATCGGGCCACAGAAAAAGCGTTTCAAGCCCCATTCACCCATCCAGAAGTGCCCCCAAAGGAAGGCTTTGGGTACCACTGAACTCCCCAGGGGAGCCTTTACGCAGCCCCACATGCAACTGGACCCTCCGTATTCGCTCTTTCACAGCAACCCTAAATATAACCCTAGCCAGCATGGCAGAAGACTGAAAACTCGGGCCACAGAAAAAGCGTTTCAAGCTCCTTTCGCCCATCCAGAAGTGCCCCCAGAGGAAGGCTTTGGGTACAAGTGAACTCCCCAGGGGAGCCTTTACGCAGCCCCACATGCAACTGGACCCTCCGTATTCGCTCTTTCACAGCAACCATAAATATAACCCTGGCCCGCATGGCAGACGACTGAAAAATCGGGCCCCAGAAAACGTGCTACAAGCCCCATTCGACCATCCAAAAGTGCCCCCAAAGGAAGGCTTTGGGTACAAGTGAACTCCCCAGGGCAGCCTTTATGCAGGCCCATACGCAACTGGACCCCCCGTGTTCGCTGTTTACAAACAACCCTAAATATAACACTAGCCAGCAGGGTAGAAAACTGAAAACTCGGGCCACAGAAAAAGCGTTTCAAGCCCCATTCACCCATCCAGAAATGCCCCCAAAGGAAAGCTTTGGGTACAAGTGAACTCCCCAGGGGAGCCTTTATGCAGCCCCACATGCAACTGGACCCTCCGGGTTCACTCTTTCACAGCAACCCTAAATATAGCCCTGGCCCGCCTGGCAGTCGACTGAAAACTCGGGCCCCAGAAAATGCGTTAAAAGCCTAATTCGCCCATCCAAAAGTGCCCCCAGAGGAAGGCTTTGGGTACATCTGAACTCCCCAGGGGAGCCTTAACGCAGCCCCACATGCAACTGGACCCTCAGTATTTGCTCTTTCACAGCAACCCTAAATATAGACCTGGCCCGCCTGGCAGTCGACTGAAAACTCGGGCCACAGAAAATGCATTAAATGCCCAATTCGCCCATCCAAAAGTGCCCCCAGAGGAAGGCTTTGGGTACAACTGAACTCCCCAGGGGAGCCTTTACGCAGCCCCACATGCAACTGGACCCTCCTTGTTCACTGTTTACGAGCAACCCTAAATATACCCCTAGCCACCATGGCAGAAGACTGAAAACTTGGGCCACAGAAAAAGCGTTTCAAGCCCCTTTCGCCCATCCAGAAGTGCCCCCAAAGGAAGGCTTTGGGTACAAGTGAACTCCCCAGGTGAGCCTTTACGCAGCCCCACATGCAACTGGACCCTCCGTATTCGCTCTTTCACAGCAACCCTAAATATAACCCTAGCCAGCATGGCAGAAGACTGAAAAAACGGGCCACAGAAAAAGCGTTTCAAGCTCCTTTCGCCCATCCAGAAGTGCCCCCAGAGGAAGGCTTTGGGTACAAGTGAACTCCCCAGGGGAGCCTTTATGCAGCCCCACATGCAACTGGACTGTCCGGGTTCACTCTTTCACAGCAACCCTAAATATAGCCCTGGCCAGCCTGGCAGTCGACTGAAAACTCGGGCCACAGAAAATGTGTTACGAGCCCCATTCGCCCATCCAAAAGTGCCCCCAGAGGAAGGCTTTGGGTACAAGTGAACTCCCTAGGGGAGCCTTTATGCAGCCCCACATGCAACTGGACTGTCCGGGTTCACTCTTTCACCGCAAGCCTAAATACAGCCCTAGCACGCCTGGCAGTCGACTGAAAGCTCGGGCCACAGAAAATGTGTTACGAGCCCCATTCGCCCATCCAAATGTGCCCCCAAAGGAAGGCTTTAGGTACATCTGAACTCCCCAGGGGAGCCTTTATGCAGCCCCACATGCAACTGGACCCTCCGTATTCGCTCTTTCACAGCAACCCTAAATATAACCCTAGCCAGCATGGCAGAAGACTGAAAACTCGGGCCACAGAAAAAGCGTTTCAAGCTCCTTTCGCCCATCCAGAAGTGCCCCCAGAGGAAGGCTTTGGGTACAAGTGAACTCCCCAGGGGAGCCTTTACGCAGCCCCACATGCAACTGGACCCTCCGTATTCGCTCTTTCACAGCAACCCTAAATATAACCCTGGCCCGCATGGCAGACGACTGAAAAATCGGGCCCCAGAAAACGTGCTACAAGCCCCATTCGACCATCCAAAAGTGCCCCCAAAGGAAGGCTTTGGGTACAAGTGAACTCCCCAGGGGAGCCTTTATGCAGGCCCATACGCAACTGGACCCCCCGTGTTCGCTGTTTACAAACAACCCTAAATATAACACTAGACAGCAGGGTAGAAAACTGAAAACTCGGGCCACAGAAAAAGCGTTTCCAGCCCCATTCACCCATCCAGAAATGCCCCCAAAGGAAAGCTTTGGGTACAAGTGAACTCCCCAGGGGAGCCTTTATGCAGCCCCACATGCAACTGGACCCTCCGGGTTCACTCTTTCACAGCAACCCTAAATATAGCCCTGGCCCGCCTGGCAGTCGACTGAAAACTCGGGCCACAGAAAATGCATTAAAAGCCTAATTCGCCCATCCAAAAGTGCCCCCAGAGGAAGGCTTTGGGTACATCTGAACTCCCCAGGGGAGCCTTAACGCAGCCCCACATGCAACTGGACCCTCAGTATTTGCTCTTTCACAGCAACCCTAAATATAGACCTGGCCCGCCTGGCAGTCGACTGAAAACTCGGGCCCCAGAAAATGCATTAAATGCCCAATTCGCCCATCCAAAAGTGCCCCCAGAGGAAGGCTTTGGGTACAACTGAACTCCCCAGGGGAGCCTTTACGCAGCCCCACATGCAACTGGACCCTCCTTGTTCACTGTTTACGAGCAACCCTAAATATACCCCTAGCCACCATGGCAGAAGACTGAAAACTTGGGCCACAGAAAAAGCGTTTCAAGCCCCTTTCGCCCATCCAGAAGTGCCCCCAAAGGAAGGCTTTGGGTACAAGTGAACTCCCCAGGTGAGCCTTTACGCAGCCCCACATGCAACTGGACCCTCCGTATTCGCTCTTTCACAGCAACCCTAAATATAACCCTAGCCAGCATGGCAGAAGACTGAAAACTCGGGCTCCAGAAAATGCGTTTCAAGCTCCTTTCGCCCATCCAGAAGTGCCCCCAGAGGAAGGCTTTGGGTACAAGTGAACTCCCCAGGGGAGCCTTTATGCAGCCCCACATGCAACTGGACCCTCCGGGTTCACTCTTTCACCGCAAGGCTAAATATATCCCTAGCACGCCTGGCAGTCGACTGAAAGCTCGGGCCACAGAAAATGTGTTACGAGCCCCATTCGCCCATCCAAAAGTACCCCCAAAGGAAGGCTTTAGATACATCTGAACTCCCCAGGGGAGCCTTTACGCATCCCCACATGCAACTGGACCCTCCGTGTTCGCTCTTTACAGCAACCTTAAATATAACCCTAGCCAGCATGGCAGAAGACTGAAAACTCGGGCCACAGAAAAAGTGTTTCAAGCCCCTTTCGCCCATCCAGAAGTGCCCCCAGAGGAAGGCTTTGGGTACAAGTGAACTCCCCAGGGGAGCCTTTATGCAGCCCCACATGCAACTGGACCCTCCTTGTTCACTGTTTACGAGCAACCCTAAATATACCCCTAGCCACCATGGCAGAAGACTGAAAACTCGGGCTCCAGAAAATGCGTTTCAAGCCCCATTCACCCATCCAGAAGTGCCCCCAAAGGAAGGCTTTGGGTACAAGTGAACTCCCCAGGGGAGCCTTTATGCAGCCCCACATGCAACTGGACTGTCCGGGTTCACTCTTTCACAGCAACCCTAAATATAGCCCTGGCCAGCCTGGCAGTCGACTGAAAACTCGGGCCCCAGAAAATGCGTTAAAAGCCAAATTCGCCCATCCAAAAGTGCCCCCAGAGGAAGGCTTTGGGTACAACTGAACTCCCTAGGGGAGCCTTTATGCAGCCCCACATGCAACTGGACCCTCCGGGTTCACTCTTTCACCGCAAGCCTAAATATAGCCCTGGCCCGCCTGGCAGTCGACTGAAAACTCGGGCCACAGAAAATGCATTAAAAGCCTAATTCGCCCATCCAAAAGTGCCCCCAGAGGAAGGCTTTGGGTACAACTGAACTCCCCAGGGGAGCCTTTACGCAGCCCCACATGCAACTGGACCCTCCTTGTTCACTGTTTACGAGCAACCCTAAATATACCCCTAGCCACCATGGCAGAAGACTGAAAACTCGGGCTCCAGAAAATGCGTTTCAAGCCCCATTCACCCATCCAGAAGTGCCCCCAAAGGAAGGCTTTGGGTACAACTGAACTCCCCAGGGGAGCCTTTATGCAGCCCCACATGCAACTGGACCCTCCGGGTTCACTCTTTCACCGCAAGCCTAAATATAGCCCTAGCACGCCTGGCAGTCGACTGAAAGCTCGGGCCACAGAAAATGTGTTACGAGCCCCATTCGCCCATCCAAAAGTGCCCCCAAAGGAAGGCTTTGGGTACATCTGAACTCCCCAGGGGAGCCTTTACGCAGCCCCACATGCAACTGGACCCTCCGGGTTCGCTCTTTACAGCAACCCTAAATATAACCCTAGCCAGCATGGCAGAAGACTGAAAACTCTGGCCACAGAAAAAGCGTTTCAAGCCCCTTTCGCCCATCCAGAAGTGCCCCCAAAGGAAGGCTTTGGGTACAAGTGAACTCCCCAGGGGAGCCTTTACGCAGCCCCACATGCAACTGGAACCTCCGTATTCGCTCTTTCACAGCAACCATAAATATATCCCTGGCCCGCATGGCAGACGAGTGAAAAATCGGGCCCCAGAAAACGTGCTACAAGCCCCATTCGACCATCCAAAAGTGCCCCCAAAGGAAGGCTTTGGGTACAAATGAACTCCCCAGGGGAGCCTTTATGCAGGCCCATACGCAACTGGACCCCCCGTGTTCGCTGTTTACAAGCAACCCTAAATATAACACTAGCCAGCAGGGCAGAAAACTGAAAAATCGGGCCACAGAAAAAGCGTTTCAAGCCCCATTCACCCATCCAGAAGTGCCCCCAAAGGAAGGCTTTGGGTACCACTGAACTCCCCAGGGGAGCCTTTACGCAGCCCCACATGCAACTGGACCCTCCGTATTCGCTCTTTCACAGCAACCCTAAATATAACCCTAGCCAGCATGGCAGAAGACTGAAAACTCGGGCCACAGAAAAAGCGTTTCAAGCTCCTTTCGCCCATCCAGAAGTGCCCCCAGAGGAAGGCTTTGGGTACAAGTGAACTCCCCAGGGGAGCCTTTACGCAGCCCCACATGCAACTGGACCCTCCGTATTCGCTCTTTCACAGCAACCATAAATATAACCCTGGCCCGCATGGCAGACGACTGAAAAATCGGGCCCCAGAAAACGTGCTACAAGCCCCATTCGACCATCCAAAAGTGCCCCCAAAGGAAGGCTTTGGGTACAAGTGAACTCCCCAGGGCAGCCTTTATGCAGGCCCATACGCAACTGGACCCCCCGTGTTCGCTGTTTACAAACAACCCTAAATATAACACTAGCCAGCAGGGTAGAAAACTGAAAACTCGGGCCACAGAAAAAGCGTTTCAAGCCCCATTCACCCATCCAGAAATGCCCCCAAAGGAAAGCTTTGGGTACAAGTGAACTCCCCAGGGGAGCCTTTATGCAGCCCCACATGCAACTGGACCCTCCGGGTTCACTCTTTCACAGCAACCCTAAATATAGCCCTGGCCCGCCTGGCAGTCGACTGAAAACTCGGGCCCCAGAAAATGCGTTAAAAGCCTAATTCGCCCATCCAAAAGTGCCCCCAGAGGAAGGCTTTGGGTACATCTGAACTCCCCAGGGGAGCCTTAACGCAGCCCCACATGCAACTGGACCCTCAGTATTTGCTCTTTCACAGCAACCCTAAATATAGACCTGGCCCGCCTGGCAGTCGACTGAAAACTCGGGCCACAGAAAATGCATTAAATGCCCAATTCGCCCATCCAAAAGTGCCCCCAGAGGAAGGCTTTGGGTACAACTGAACTCCCCAGGGGAGCCTTTACGCAGCCCCACATGCAACTGGACCCTCCTTGTTCACTGTTTACGAGCAACCCTAAATATACCCCTAGCCACCATGGCAGAAGACTGAAAACTTGGGCCACAGAAAAAGCGTTTCAAGCCCCTTTCGCCCATCCAGAAGTGCCCCCAAAGGAAGGCTTTGGGTACAAGTGAACTCCCCAGGTGAGCCTTTACGCAGCCCCACATGCAACTGGACCCTCCGTATTCGCTCTTTCACAGCAACCCTAAATATAACCCTAGCCAGCATGGCAGAAGACTGAAAAAACGGGCCACAGAAAAAGCGTTTCAAGCTCCTTTCGCCCATCCAGAAGTGCCCCCAGAGGAAGGCTTTGGGTACAAGTGAACTCCCCAGGGGAGCCTTTATGCAGCCCCACATGCAACTGGACTGTCCGGGTTCACTCTTTCACAGCAACCCTAAATATAGCCCTGGCCAGCCTGGCAGTCGACTGAAAACTCGGGCCACAGAAAATGTGTTACGAGCCCCATTCGCCCATCCAAAAGTGCCCCCAGAGGAAGGCTTTGGGTACAAGTGAACTCCCTAGGGGAGCCTTTATGCAGCCCCACATGCAACTGGACTGTCCGGGTTCACTCTTTCACCGCAAGCCTAAATACAGCCCTAGCACGCCTGGCAGTCGACTGAAAGCTCGGGCCACAGAAAATGTGTTACGAGCCCCATTCGCCCATCCAAATGTGCCCCCAAAGGAAGGCTTTAGGTACATCTGAACTCCCCAGGGGAGCCTTTACGCAGCCCCACATGCAACTGGACCCTCCGTGTTCGCTCTTTACAGCAACCCTAAATATAACCCTAGCCAGCATGGCAGAAGACTGAAAACTCGGGCCACAGAAAAAGCGTTTCAAGCCCCTTTCGCCCATCCAGAAGTGCCCCCAAAGGAAGGCTTTGGGTACAAGTGAACTCCCCAGGTGAGCCTTTACGCAGCCCCACATGCAACTGGACCCTCCATATTTGCTCTTTCACAGCAACCCTAAATATAGCCCTGGCCAGCCTGGCAGTCGACTGAAAACTCGGGCCCCAGAAAATGCGTTAAAAGCCTAATTCGCCCATCCAAAAGTGCCCCCAGAGGAAGGCTTTGGGTACATCTGAACTCCGCAGGGGAGCCTTTACGCAGCCCCACATGCAACTGGACCCTCCGTATTCGCTCTTTCACAGCAACCATAAATATATCCCTGGCCCGCATGGCAGACGAGTGAAAAATCGGGCCCCAGAAAACGTGCTACAAGCCCCATTCGACCATCCAAAAGTGCCCCCAAAGGAAGGCTTTGGGTACAAATGAACTCCCCAGGGGAGCCTTTATGCAGGCCCATACGCAACTGGACCCCCCGTGTTCGCTGTTTACAAGCAACCCTAAATATAACACTAGCCAGCAGGGCAGAAGACTGAAAACTCGGGCCACAGAAAAAGAGTTTCAAGCTCCTTTCTACCATCCAAAAGTGCCTCCAGAGGAAGGCTTTGGGTACAAGTGAACTCCCCAGGGGAGCCTTTATGCAGCCCCACATGCAACTGGACCCTCCGGGTTCACTCTTTCACCGCAACCCTAAATATAGCCCTGGCCCGCCTGGCAGTCGACTGAAAACTCGGGCCCCAGAAAATGCGTTAAAAGCCTAATTCGCCCATCCAAAAGTGCCCCCAGAGGAAGGCTTTGGGTACATCTGAACTCCCCAGGGGAGCCTTAACGCAGCCCCACATGCAACTGGACCCTCAGTATTTGCTCTTTCACAGCAACCCTAAATATAGACCTGGCCCGCCTGGCAGTCGACTGAAAACTCGGGCCACAGAAAATGCATTAAATGCCCAATTCGCCCATCCAAAAGTGCCCCCAGAGGAAGGCTTTGGGTACAACTGAACTCCCCAGGGGAGCCTTTACGCAGCCCCACATGCAACTGGACCCTCCTTGTTCACTGTTTACGAGCAACCCTAAATATACCCCTAGCCACCATGGCAGAAGACTGAAAACTTGGGCCACAGAAAAAGCGTTTCAAGCCCCTTTCGCCCATCCAGAAGTGCCCCCAAAGGAAGGCTTTGGGTACAAGTGAACTCCCCAGGTGAGCCTTTAGGCAGCCCCACATGCAACTGGACCCTCCGTATTCGCTCTTCCACAGCAACCCTAAATATAACCCTAGCCAGCATGGCAGAAGACTGAAAACTCGGGCCACAGAAAAAGCGTTTCAAGCTCCTTTCGCCCATCCAGAAGTGCCCCCAGAGGAAGGCTTTGGGTACAAGTGAACTCCCCAGGGGAGCCTTTATGCAGCCCCACATGCAACTGGACCCTCCGGGTTCACTCTTTCACTGCAAGGCTAAATATAGCCCTAGCACGCCTGGCAGTCGACTGAAAGCTCGGGCCACAGAAAATGTGTTACGAGCCCCATTCGCCCATCCAAAAGTACCCCCAAAGGAAGGCTTTAGGTACATCTGAACTCCCCAGGGGAGCCTTTACGCATCCCCACATGCAACTGGACCCTCCGTGTTCGCTCTTTACAGCAACCTTAAATATAACCCTAGCCAGCATGGCAGAAGACTGAAAACTCGGGCCACAGAAAAAGTGTTTCAAGCCCCTTTCGCCCATCCAGAAGTGCCCCCAGAGGAAGGCTTTGGGTACAAGTGAACTCCCCAGGGGAGCCTTTATGCAGCCCCACATGCAACTGGACCCTCCTTGTTCACTGTTTACGAGCAACCCTAAATATACCCCTAGCCACCATGGCAGAAGACTGAAAACTCGGGCTCCAGAAAATGCGTTTCAAGCCCCATTCACCCATCCAGAAGTGCCCCCAAAGGAAGGCTTTGGGTACAAGTGAACTCCCCAGGGGAGCCTTTATGCAGCCCCACATGCAACTGGACTGTCCGGGTTCACTCTTTCACAGCAACCCTAAATATAGCCCTGGCCAGCCTGGCAGTCGACTGAAAACTCGGGCCACAGAAAATGTGTTACGAGCCCCATTCGCCCATCCAAAAGTGCCCCCAGAGGAAGGCTTTGGGTACAAGTGAACTCCCTAGGGGAGCCTTTATGCAGCCCCACATGCAACTGGACCCTCCGGGTTCACTCTTTCACTGCAAGCCTAAATACAGCCCTAGCACGCCTGGCAGTCGACTGAAAGCTCGGGCCACAGAAAATGTGTTACGAGCCCCATTCGCCCATCCAAAAGTGCCCCCAAAGGAAGGCTTTAGGTACATCTGAACTCCCCAGGGGAGCCTTTACGCAGCCCCACATGCAACTGGACCCTCCGTGTTCGCTCTTTACAGCAACCCTAAATATAACCCTAGCCAGCATGGCAGAAGACTGAAAACTCGGGCCACAGAAAAAGCGTTTCAAGCCCCTTTCGCCCATCCAGAAGTGCCCCCAAAGGAAGGCTTTGGGTACAAGTGAACTCCCCAGGTGAGCCTTTACGCAGCCCCACATGCAACTGGACCCTCCGTATTTGCTCTTTCACAGCAACCCTAAATATAGACCTGGCCCGCCTGGCAGTCGACTGAAAACTCGGGCCACAGAAAATGCATTAAATGCCCAATTCGCCCATCCAAAAGTGCCCCCAGAGGAAGGCTTTGGGTACAACTGAACTCCGCAGGGGAGCCTTTACGCAGCCCCACATGCAACTGGACCCTCCTTGTTCACTGTTTACGAGCAACCCTAAATATACCCCTAGCCACCATGGCAGAAGACTGAAAACTTGGGCTCCAGAAAATGCGTTTCAAGCCCCATTCACCCATCCAGAAGTGCCCCCAAAGTTAGGCTTTGGGTACAACTGAACTCCCCAGGGGAGCCTTTACGCAGCCCCACATGCAACTGGACCCTCCGTATTCGCTCTTTCACAGCAACCATAAATATAACCCTGGCCCGCATGGCAGACGACTGAAAAATCGGGCCCCAGAAAACGTGCTACAAGCCCCATTCGCCCATCCAGAAGTGCCCCCAAAGGAAGGCTTTGGGTACAAGTGAACTCCCCAGGGCAGCCTTTATGCAGGCCCATACGCAACTGGACCCCCCGTGTTCGCTGTTTACAAACAACCCTAAATATAACACTAGCCAGCAGGGTAGAAAACTGAAAACTCGGGCCACAGAAAAAGCGTTTCAAGCCCCATTCACCCATCCAGAAATGCCCCCAAAGGAAAGCTTTGGGTACAAGTGAACTCCCCAGGGGAGCCTTTATGCAGCCCCACATGCAACTGGACCCTCCGGGTTCACTCTTTCACAGCAACCCTAAATATAGCCCTGGCCCGCCTGGCAGTCGACTGAAAACTCGGGCCCCAGAAAATGCGTTAAAAGCCTAATTCGCCCATCCAAAAGTGCCCCCAGAGGAAGGCTTTGGGTACATCTGAACTCCCCAGGGGAGCCTTAACGCAGCCCCACATGCAACTGGACCCTCAGTATTTGCTCTTTCACAGCAACCCTAAATATAGACCTGGCCCGCCTGGCAGTCGACTGAAAACTCGGGCCACAGAAAATGCATTAAATGCCCAATTCGCCCATCCAAAAGTGCCCCCAGAGGAAGGCTTTGGGTACAACTGAACTCCCCAGGGGAGCCTTTACGCAGCCCCACATGCAACTGGACCCTCCTTGTTCACTGTTTACGAGCAACCCTAAATATACCCCTAGCCACCATGGCAGAAGACTGAAAACTTGGGCCACAGAAAAAGCGTTTCAAGCCCCTTTCGCCCATCCAGAAGTGCCCCCAAAGGAAGGCTTTGGGTACAAGTGAACTCCCCAGGTGAGCCTTTACGCAGCCCCACATGCAACTGGACCCTCCGTATTCGCTCTTTCACAGCAACCCTAAATATAACCCTAGCCAGCATGGCAGAAGACTGAAAAAACGGGCCACAGAAAAAGCGTTTCAAGCTCCTTTCGCCCATCCAGAAGTGCCCCCAGAGGAAGGCTTTGGGTACAAGTGAACTCCCCAGGGGAGCCTTTATGCAGCCCCACATGCAACTGGACCCTCCTTGTTCACTGTTTACGAGCAACCCTAAATATACCCCTAGCCACCATGGCAGAAAGACTGAAAACTCGGGCCACAGAAAAAGCGTTTCAAGCCCCATTCACCCATCCAGAAGTGCCCCCAAAGGAAGGCTTTGGGTACAAGTGAACTCCCCAGGGAGCCTTTATGCAGCCCCACATGCAACTGGACTGTCCGGGTTCACTCTTTCACAGCAACCCTAAATATAGCCCTGGCCAGCCTGGCAGTCGACTGAAAACTCGGGCCCCAGAAAATGCGTTAAAAGCCTAATTCGCCCATCAAAAGTGCCCCCAGAGGAAGGCTTTGGGTACAACTGAACTCCCTAGGGGAGCCTTTATGCAGCCCCACATGCAACTGGACCCTCCGGGTTCACTCTTTTCACCGCAAGCCTAAATACAGCCCTAGCACGCCTGGCAGTCGACTGAAAGCTCGGGCCACAGAAAATGTGTTACGAGCCCCATTCGCCCATCCAAAAGTGCCACCAAAGGAAGGCTTTAGGTACATCTGAACTCCCCAGGGGAGCCTTTACGCAGCCCCACATGCAACTGGACCCTCCGTGTTCGCTCTTTACAGCAACCCTAAATATAACCCTAGCCAGCATGGCAGAAGACTGAAAACTCGGGCCACAGAAAAAGCGTTTCAAGCCCCTTTCGCCCATCCAGAAGTGCCCCCCTAAAGGAAGGCTTTGGGTACAAGTGAACTCCCAGGTGAGCCTTTACGCAGCCCCACATGCAACTGGACCCTCCATATTTGCTATTTCACAGCAACCCTAAATATAGCCCTGGCCAGCCTGGCAGTCGACTGAAAACTCGGGCCACAGAAAATGCGTTAAAAGCCTAATTCGCCCATCCAAAAGTGCCCCCAGAGGAAGGCTTTGGGTACATCTGAACTCCGCAGGGGAGCCTTTACGCAGGCCCCACATGCAACTGGACCCTCCGTGTTCGCTCTTTACAGCAACCCTAAATATAACCCTAGCCAGCATGGCAGAAGACTGAAACTCGGGCCACAGAAAAAGCGTTTCAAGCCCCTTTCGCCATCCAGAAGTGCCCCCAAAGGAAGGCTTTGGGTACAAGTGAACTCCCCAGGGGAGCCTTTACGCAGCCCCACATGCAACTGGACCCTCCGTATTCGCTCTTTCACAGCAACCCATAAATATATCCCTGGCCCGCATGGCAGACGAGTGAAAAATCGGGCCCAGAAAACGTGCTACAAGCCCCATTCGACCATCCAAAAGTGCCCCCAAAGGAAGCTTTGGGTACAAATGAACTCCCCAGGGAGCCTTTATGCAGGCCCATACGCAACTGGACCCCCGTGTTCGCTGTTTACAAGCAACCCTAAATATAACACTAGCCAGCAGGGCAGAAGACTGAAAACTCGGGCCACAGAAAAGAGTTTCAAGCTCCTTTCTACCATCCAAAAGTGCCCCCAAAGGAAGGCTTTGGGTACAAGTGAACTACCCCAGGGGAGCCTTTATGCAGCCCACATGCAACTGGACCCTCTGGGTTCACTCTTTCACCGCAACCCTAAATATAGCCCTGGCCCGCCTGGCAGTCGACTGAAAACTCGGGCCCAGAAAATGCGTTAAAAGCCTAATTCGCCCATCCAAAAGTGCCCCCAGAGGAAGGCTTTGGGTACATCTGAACTCCCCAGGGGAGCCTTAACGCAGCCCCACATGCAACTGGACCCCTCAGTATTTGCTCTTTCACAGCAACCCTAATATAGACCTGGCCCGCCTGGCAGTCGACTGAAAACTCGGGCCACAGAAAATGCATTAAATGCCCAATTCGCCCATCCAAAAGTGCCCCCAGAGGAAGGCTTTGGGTACAACTGAACTCCCCAGGGGAGCCTTTACGCAGCCCCACATGCAACTGGACCCTCCTTGTTCACTGTTTACGAGCAACCCTAAATATACCCCTAGCCACCATGGCAGAAGACTGAAAACTTGGGCCACAGAAAAAGCGTTTCAAGCCCCTTTCGCCCATCCAGAAGTGCCCCCAAAGGAAGGCTTTGGGTACAAGTGAACTCCCCAGGTGAGCCTTTAGGCAGCCACCACATGCAACTGGACCCTCCGTATTCGCTCTTCCACAGCAACCCTAAATATAACCCTAGCCAGCATGGCAGAAGACTGAAAACTCGGGCCACAGAAAAAGCGTTTCAAGGCTCTTTCGCCCATCCAGAAGTGCCCCCAGAGGAAGGCTTTGGGTACAAGTGAACTCCCCAGGGGAGCCTTTATGCAGCAGCCCCACATGCAACTGGACCCTCCGGGTTCACTCTTTCACTGCAAGGCTAAATATAGCCCTAGCACGCCTGGCAGTCGACTGAAAGCTCGGGCCACAGAAAATGTGTTACGAGCCCCATTCGCCCATCCAAAAGTACCCCCAAAGGAAGGCTTTAGGTACATCTGAACTCCCCAGGGAGCCTTTACGCATCCCCACATGCAACTGGACCCTCCGTGTTCGCTCTTTACAGCAACCTTAAATATAACCCTAGCCAGCATGGCAGAAGACTGAAAACTCGGGCCACAGAAAAAGTGTTTCAAGCCCCTTTCGCCCATCCAGAAGTGCCCCCAGAGGAAGGCTTTGGGTACAAGTGAACTCCCCAGGGAGCCTTTATGCAGCCCCACATGCAACTGGACCCTCCTTGTTCACTGTTTACCGAGCAACCCTAAATATACCCCTAGCCACCATGGCAGAAGACTGAAACTCGGGCTCCAGAAAATGCGTTTCAAGCCCCATTCACCCATCCAGAAGTGCCCCCAAAGGAAGGCTTTGGGTACAAGTGAACTCCCCAGGGGAGCCTTTATGCAGCCCCACATGCAACTGGACTGTCGGGTTCACTCTTTCACAGCAACCCTAAATATAGCCCTGGCCAGCCTGGCAGTCGACTGAAAACTCGGGCCACAGAAAATGTGTTACGAGCCCCATTCGCCCATCCAAAAGTGCCCCAGAGGAAGGCTTTGGGTACAAGTGAACTCCCTAGGGGAGCCTTTATGCAGCCCCACATGCAACTGGACCCTCCGGGTTCACTCTTTCACTGCAAGCCTAAATACAGCCCTAGCACGCCTGGCAGTCGACTGAAAGCTCGGGCCACAGAAAATGTGTACGAGCCCCATTCGCCCATCCAAAAGTGCCCCCAAAGGAAGGCTTTAGGTACATCTGAACTCCCCAGGGGAGCCTTTACGCAGCCCACATGCAACTGGACCCTCCGTGTTCGCTCTTTACAGCAACCCTAAATATAACCCTAGCCAGCATGGCAGAAGACTGAAAACTCGGGCCACAGAAAAAGCGTTTCAAGCCCCTTTCGCCCATCCAGAAGTGCCCCCAAAGGAAGGCTTTATGGGTACAAGTGAACTCCCCAGGTGAGCCTTTACGCAGCCCCACATGCAACTGGACCCTCCCGTATTTGCTCTTTCACAGCAACACCTAAGATATAGACCTGGCCCGCCTGGCTAGTCGACTGAAAACTCGGGCCACAGAAAATGCATTAAATGCCCAATTCGCCCATCCAAAAGTGCCCCCAGAGGAAGGCTTTGGAGTACAACTGAACTCCGCAGGGAGCCTTTACGCAGCCCACATGCAACTGGACCCTCCTTGTTCACTGTTTACGAGCAACCCTAAATATACCCCTAGCCACCATGGCAGAAGACTGAAAACTTGGCTCCAGAAAATGCGTTTCAAGCCCCATTCACCCATCCAGAAGTGCCCCAAAGTTTAGGCTTTGGGTACAACTGAACTCCCCAGGGAGCCTTTATGCAGCCCCACATGCAACTGACCCTCCGGGTTCACTCTTTCACCGCAACCCTAAATATAGCCCTGGCCGCCTGCAGTCGACTGAAAACTCGGGCCCCCAGAAAATGCGTTAAAAGCCTAATTCGCCCATCCAAAAGTGCCCCCAGAGGAAGGCTTTGGGTACATCTGAACTCCCAGGGGAGCCTTACGCAGCCCCACATGCAACTGGACCCTCAGTATTTGCTCTTTTCACAGCAACCTAAATATAGACCTGGCCCGCCTGGCAGTCGACTGAAAACTCGGGCCACAGAAAATGCATTAATGCCCAATTCGCCCATCCAAAAGTGCCCCCAGAGGAAGGCTTTTGGGTACAAACTGAACTCCCCAGGGGAGCCTTTACGCAGCCCCACATGCAACTGGACCCTCCTTGTTCACTGTTTACGAGCAACCCTAAATATACCCCTAGCCACCATGGCAGAAGACTGAAAACTTGGGCCACAGAAAAAGCGTTTCAAGCCCTTTCGCCCATCCAGAAGTGCCCCAAAGGAAGGCTTTGGTACAAGTGAACTCCCCAGGTGAGCCTTTAGGCAGCCCCACATGCAACTGGACCCTCCGTATTCGCTCTTCACAGCAACCCTAAATATAACCCTAGCCAGCATGGCAGAAGACTGAAAACTCGGGCCACAGAAAAAGCGTTTCAAGCTCCTTTCGCCCATCCAGAAGTGCCCCCAGAGGAAGGCTTTGGGTACAAGTGAACTCCCAGGGGAGCCTTTATGCAGCCCCACATGCAACTGGACCCTCCGGGTTCACTCTTTCACTGCAAGGCTAAAATATAGCCCTAGCACGCCTGGCAGTCGACTGAAAGCTTGGGCCACAGAAAATGTGTTACGAGCCCATTCGCCCATCCAAAAGTACCCCCAAGAGAAGGCTTTAGGTACATCTGAACTCCCCAGGGGAGCCTTTACGCATCCCCACATGCAACTGGACCCTCCGTGTTCGCTCTTTACAGCAACCTTAAATATAACCCTAGCCAGCATGGCAGAAGACTGAAAACTCGGGCCACAGAAAAAGTGTTTCAAGCCCCTTTCGCCCATCCAGAAGTGCCCCCAGAGGAAGGCTTTGGGTACAAGTGAACTCCCCAGGGAGCCTTTATGCAGCCCCACATGCAACTGGAGCTCCTTGTTCACTGTTTACGAGCAACCCTAAATATACCCCTAGCCACCATGGCAGAAGACTGAAAACTCGGGCTCCAGAAAATGCGTTCAAGCCCCATTCACCCATCCAGAAGTGCCCCCAAAGGAAGGCTTTGGGTACAAGTGAACTCCCCAGGGGAGCCTTTATGCAGCCCACATGCAACTGGACTGTCCGGGTTCACTCTTTCACAGCAACCCTAAATATAGCCCTGGCCAGCCTGGCAGTCGACTGAAAACTCGGGCCACAGAAAATGTGTTACGAGCCCCATTCGCCCATCCAAAAGTGCCCCAGAGGAAGGCTTTG